>NC_072732.1:28339244-28368812 GCF_026930045.1 Uloborus diversus
AAAAAACTAAAGTTAGCTGGTAAACCTTTTTTGAAATAGTGTCAAAAACAAGCAAGACCGCAGTGAGCAAAACACCACATTATAGTAAGGAATGGATTAGAGTTATATTTTCAGATGAAAAAAAAAAGGAATTTATACTGTCCAGATGGGTTCTCATACAATGGGGTCGTTTCCAAAATTTTAAAAGTATTTTTTTCTGAAAGAGAATGCTTAAAAATATCTGACCATTTTTTAAATAATTTGACAAAGTTTAATATTTTTAAAAACTTACTTTAATCGGTGTGCTTTCATTGTTTAACGCTTCTGCCGATGACATCACAAATGATGAAATGCCATTCACTATTGCCTTTCAGAAGAGCACAATATTTAATTCGCATCTTTACTCACGTGTACTGGCAACGATATGGTTGATAGCAAGCGTAGAGGCAATTTTTAATTCACTGCTTGATTATCATAACGTGGAAATGCAGCGAAAAATGCGCCAAAGTACATCATTTGTGACGTCATAAAGACCACGCCTTGTTTGAAAAATTGGACTTTTTAAAAAATTAAATAAAAAATAACTGTTGGGAAAATGAAAATATTTTCTGGGTCCGTGCTATTATTATTATTATTATTATTTTGCTTATTCTATCAATTTCTGTGACTAAAAGTAGTACTTTCGACTGAAGGAAACAACCTCATTGGCATCGCTTGATGAAAGAGCCGAAGTGCATTTCCAGTAGGCAACAACGTGATGGCTCGCTCATGGTAAGGCCTCTATATATACGAGCCGACGACTCATCAGCTTAAGATTAACCATTTTGGATCGGAGCGCGTGTTTGAGTTGTTGTCTTTTCTGTCGAGTTATCGCGTTTGTTGGTTGTTCACTGTGAGCAAATTATTAGGGGCACACATAGACTAATAATAAGAGTAGACCGAGCTTTCCCAGACTTGCTGATGAAAAAATTGGTTCATGGATACATCATGTGACTGGTGGAAGGCTTGGCGAAAACTTTGGCGGCATGGTTGCTAGATGGCAACATTATCTATAGATTGGCACTCGACATGTATCTTAAGACGTAATGTGTTTTCATTATGATTCCCCCTCCCCCCCCCCAGGTGCAGAGATTGAACTGTTTTTCTTTTAGTTATGGATTATTTTGACATTAGTAATTAGTTTTGATCACAGTTTTCAGTAACTTTTATTTCATTCGGAACTGCTACGTCAGCGTTGGCGTGAACGTATAATGGCGTAAACGTTTTGCGTTAACGCAAAAATGCACTAATCGGTATCTTAAATTGAAATTGTAAGTAAAAATCTTACCGTTTGCCGATTCTTTTGGGACACTTGCATCTTTAATTGCTTGGAGAGTTATTGAAATTGAATAAAGAAAATGCACAATACTATCTAAACGAAAAACTCACTATATTAACAAAATATTTACAACTTAGAATAACAAATTTACAAATCCGACTCCATAAAAGATTCCGTGTTCCATCAATTCTATTTATTTTATTTCTCGTCGGCGTTGATCGTCTGCTACGATCAACGTCCGCTGTTGCTAGGATATCCACCAGTCACATGGTTTGGTTCATGAGCAGCAAAAGGGTCGCCATAGCTCGGACTATTATTATTAGTCTATGGGGGCACAAGTAAATTGTTTATTAAATAAAATATTATTTTTGGCGAAATCCGAAACTTTGCTATGGTACCCCTAGCAGTGCAACAATGAAAAATCCGATCCAAAATGGCTAAACTTAAGCTGATGCGTCGGCCAATCTATATAGCGGCTCTAGCTCATGGTATGAAGAGCTTTTTGCTTCAACGAACAAACTTCTCTTAGCTTTCTAAAGAGCAGACGAAAATCAGCAGTGTATCAAACAACTCTAAGCGAGCATTTGTTACCATTTGGTGAAGTCCTAGGTGGTAATAATTGGACTTTCCAGCTACGTAACGCTTCAATAGTACACACTTCCTGTAGAAAAAAGAATGGCTTGCGTCTCAAAATATCAGTGCCTGCACTCAGCTCAGATCTCAATTCGATGGAAAACACCTGGGGAATTCAGGTGACATCCCTCACGTGACGTATACCAGAATGGGAAGCAGTATTGCTCTGTATAAGGCCCCTATATATACGAGCCGGCGCATCAGCTGAAGATCAGCCATTTTGGATCGGAGCGCGAGTTGAGTGGTTGTCTTTTCTGGCGAGTCATCGCGCTTGGTGATTGTTCACTGCGAAAGATTATTAGCGGCACGTGGATTGTTTATTGAATAAAATATTTTTTTCGGCAAATTTGGCGAAACTTGAGATTTTGCTGTGGTAACCCTAACAGCGCAACAATGAAAAATCCGATCCAAAATGGCTAAACTTAAGTTGATGTGTAGGCCTATAGCAATTTAGGAAGCCTGGTGCAGACTCACTCTTGAAACCTTCCATAATCTCGTGCTATCAATGGAAAATCGCGTATTTGAGCTCATTAGATGCAATGGTAACACCACAGACTACTAACAGACTTTAATGTTTTCTTTAATGTGAATATTTCGTTTTTGTGTCTATACTTTTGATTTGAGCAAAACTTTGATTTCTTTACGAAATCTTATTTTATTTTTCATGAATTGTTTCCAAATTCAAAACATGAATTTGTAAGCTGATTGTTTAAATGCAGTAAAAATTTCAAAGCTTTTCGTTGCATACTTTTCTTTTTATCAAAAGATTTCGGTTGTGCTTAAACTTTTGCGCCGCGCTGTGTATAAACTATACAAATCATTCGCGCTTGACAGCGATAATTCAAAAATAAGATTTCTTTAACGGTAGTTTTTCGAAATACAGCTATAATGAGAATTGTTTATTTTTTGCCGATGATGGTGAAAAAACATAATAAAATGATGCCTTATCTTTTTTGTTTTACGAAGTATTTAAGGAAGCACCTACCAAAAAAAGTCACTCTTTAAAAAATATACTAAGATTTACAATGGAGTCGTTTCCAAAATTTTGAAAGTATTTTTTTTCCTGAAAGAGCATGCTTAAAAACATGGGATCTGACCATTTTTCGATAAATTGTTAACGTTTAATGTTTTAAAAATTAATTAAATCGGGGCGCTTTCATTGTTTACAGCTTCTGCCGATGACATTACAAATGATGAAATGCCATTCAGTGCTGCCATTCACAGTGCAAAATATTTAATTCGCATTTTTACTCACGTGTATTGGCAACGATATAGTTGATAGCAAGCGTAGAGCGCAATATTTGATTCGCTGTTTGATTATCATGACGTGGAAACGTTGCAGAAAGATGCAGCAAAGTGCATCATTTGTGACGTCATCAAAACCATGCCTTGTTTGAAAAATCGGACATTTTAAAAAAATTAATTTTAAAAAAACTGTTGGGAAAATGAAAGTATTTTCTGGGTCCATGTTATTTATTTATTTATTTTTGCTCATTCTATCCATTTCAATGACTAAAAGTACTTTTGACTGAAGGAAACCACCCCTTTCTGAAATAAAAGTTTTCCTTTCTGATTTTAGTGTAATAGCACAAATGTGGTTCAGAACCCCAAAATGAGTTCAAATTATATATTCTTGGAAATTTTGATTAAAATTAACACGAGGAAAAAAAATCATTTAAAAACGCAGATATCAATGTGGGATCGAACCCACGATCTTCGCGTTTTAAGCACAACGCTCTAACCAGCTGAGCTATACGGCTTCAACGTGGGGTGTTATACAGTAAAACTTAATGAAAGAACAGAAGAAATCTGTTTTCGAAAAACCACCACAATGTAAGCAGTTTGTTCATTTTTCGCTGAAAGCGAATTAAAAAAAATTTCAAAATGATGCCTTACTTATGAAGATTTATGAGATGTTAGGAAAGTTATGGTGTTGTCACACACACACACACACACACACAAACACTTTTGAGAAATGTATATGATACTTTTGACTTACTTTGGAGGAAATCTTCGTTATATCATAACCGCTCCTATTACAATAACTTATATTTCCATGTAGTTGAAATTGCAAAAAAAATATTTCCTCTCATTCGGCTTTCCAATCACCGTGAATTCGTAATTTTATCTATATATATAAAAATGAATGTTTGTCTGTATGTCATCCATGAACTCAAAAACTACCCGGCAGATTTGGCTGAAACTTTCACCGTTTGCTATTTTTGGTACTGGGAAAGTTTATAGACCAGTTCGAAAAAAAATCCGATCGATAGTTCCTTTTTTACTCCAATTTAAGTCACAATCCATTGGATAAATACGAATAAAATTATCGGCTGCAGAAATTAATTCGCGTGAAAGATGTCATTGATAAGAAGTTAGCTGTTGCCATTTTTCTTGAGTTTGAACAAATAAATTCTTTCTTTATTGTTTTATGGCTTTTCATGCAACGGGGGGATTTAAAACTTTTTCTGTTTGATATTTTTAGCGATTGATTGATTTTGCAAACTGCGTGAGTACAAAATTTGAGTATAATCACGGTTTCACTTGATACCTGGACCGATTATTATGAAAATTGCTTTATATATGTATTTTTCCACAGAGAAGGTGCATAATATGCTCATTGAAGCCACTCGCCACCAGGTAGCACTGCAGAGTAGCAACTTCTGCCCCGTTCAACTGATTGTCATGAAAATCAGTATAATGATGTATTTTTTTTCTTGGCGTAGCAACGCGCGTCGGGTACAGCTAGTGTCTTATAAAGTACTAAAATGATTATCTAAACAGCAATTTCAACGTTCTTTGAAATCATTTCATCAAAACAAACTACAAATGCTTTGGGGGAATTGAAAAATTCCAAATCTGTATTAAAAAATATTTTTACATTTTTTTTCAAAACTTATCGTTTTCAAAAAGTAATTTTGTAACATATTAGAAACTCTAAATAAACCGTGAAAAAAAATGGAGTGCTTGGAAAATGTGGCACGAAAAGAACCTTACGATTACTTTTGATCCCATCGAGTCAGCCATGCTAAAAATAACATTTTTGTTTCATTAAAACAAGGCCTGAAAGAATCATTAACCATCCCAACCAGAAGCATATTAATGCATCAAAATTTACAGTTACTAAATTTTTAAATTAATTTATAAATTAAATGCAAATGGCCTTAAACCCAAACATGTATAAGAAAATTGCACCACCTGAAATTTGAAATACAGAAAGCGCGGAGAATAAAATCTTTCTCAAACAAAATGAAAGACTAAATAATAAATGTACGGCGTGCCCTTTATGTATGTAAAATCCACCGAAAGCAAGCAAGCTATGATTAAAAAAATTAAAACAAATATTTAAAAAATATATGAACGCCTGAACTCTACACTCTACTGAAATCGCAAAGGGTTTGGGTGGGGGGGGGGGGTGAATGCCTCTCCTAATGTAACCGAAAGCGAAGCAGTAAAGATGATACAAATCACCAGGACACTTTTGGAAAAAAAATTTAAAAAAAAAAGTTATACTGCTAAAACAGAATCTCCAGAAACACGTGATTCACACACCTAATAGCGCGCATAAATTCTTATTAAGACACCGAAAAGTTTTTAATGCAATTTCGAGAGCACATTGCAAAAAATTAAAAAGAAAATCAATAAAATAAAGCAAACAGAAAACAGGCTTTCTCAAAACAAATTTTATGATATTTTTTTCACACATAATTGAATTTCCCTTAATAGAAAAACTACGAAAAAGTGCGAAATGTGAAATTGATGGTCATAAATTATCGGCTACACCAGCACTACGACAGGAATCAATTATTTTTGTGCAAATTCAGTTTTTCCTGAAGTCCAAAATAAAACATTGCATCATAAATCATGGAGTGGGACTATTTGAAAGGTATAAAAATTTCAAAAGGATTTCCTGTGAACCACAAAATGCAATCTAAAAAAATTATAAGCATGATTTATTGAATAAAAATATGGATGAAAGGGCCCTTATATAATTGATAATTAAGGAGGGAAAAATGTCTGAGTCGTGTTGGATTTCAAATTTAGGGAGCTGGAATTACTTAAAAACAACTGCTGTTGGATGCATTGATAACTTAATTATAAACTTGTTTTTTCTCCTCATAACGGATGCCTTTCTTTTTCAGAAATTGCAACCCGTGTTAAGTGCATCAGTTCCTCGTGGAGACAGCCCCCTATACATGAATGGTACAAAGCATCCCGCCCTGGTGCTGCTTGCTGCTTTACTTCGGGCAAGTAGTAGAGAACATCAAACCGTCCTAGCCCGACTGAGAAGTGGACACACTCGAGCACAGCGACATGTGGCTGGTATTAAGGTTTTCCCCTTGTGCCCAAAATGCAATTTGACTCAGGCTGCTCCCGCCCATATTTTCTCTTGCATCGGCTGTGACCTGAATCAGCTGTATTCCGACCCTTCTGCTGTTTTGGAGGGACTTTGTTCGCACGGCTTCATGGACTTGGTATGATGTTTCTGTCTGCCAAGTGGGACAAGCAACAACAACAACACAACATAAACTTGTTTTTCCAGAAAAAAAATTTAAACATAATTCCTACAGTAGAGCCCCATTCGGACAATTTAAAACTCAGATAATTGGATTTTTTTCGGAAAAAAGGGTCTAGCTTAATTAATTACTATATGTATGTACAAAATGGGAGAAAAAAAACCAATTTTAAAGAAAAAAGAGTTTTTTAATAGCAGTAAAAAACATAGTTCGAATCTAGGTCTTTTAGAGCGTTTTAAATATCCTGAGCTAGTTCTTAGATTTTTCTAATCACAGTGATCCCAGAATAGCTAACTATAGAGTATGAACTAGAAATAATTAAGCTTTTTAATCATAGAATAAAATAAGCGTGGTCATATGTTTTAGAGCTAATATTTATTCAAAATAGGACCCGTTTAACTTAATACAACGTTTTGAATTGTTTACCAATTCATCCTTAGACTTTTCAAATTCAGTTTTGGGAATGTTCTTTAGCACGTGTGACACGTATGCTTGAAAGGCTGGAATATCATCACAAAAAGCTTCCTTCGTTGATATTTTCGGTTTCAGAAACAGAAAATAGATTCGTATCTCCTATCACTCTCCGTATTCGCCTCATCTATTCTCGTGTCACTATTTTCTGTTCTCGAGACTGAAGACTACAATGAAAGGAGATTTTTACGTCGCAGCAGCAGCCATTCAAGCAGCTTGACCCAGGTGCTACAGAACATTACCAAAAACGAATTTTAAAAACTATGGATAAATTGTTAGACAGTTCAAAACTTTGTATTGAGTTAAATGGATCCTATTTTGTAAAAGTCACACTAGAACTGGAGTTGAGTCACTAATTTAAAAGACACATTGACAAACTTGAAATTAAACTGGAGAGTCTCTCAAATAAAAGTAACATAATTGACACGCTAGTAATGGAGTTGAGAGTCACTAATATAAAGTCACACAAATGACAAATTAGAGATGGAATTCAGTCACTAAAGAAAAGTCACTTAAATTACATAATAGAAATAAAGTGGAGAGTCATTAATATAAAAGCCGCATAGACGAGACGCTAGAAGAGAAGAAAATTACTAATATAAAAGACACCATAAATGACGCGCTAGAAATGGAGTTGAGAGTAACTAAAATAAGTCACATAAATGATATGGTGGAAAAGTAGAAAACGACAAATATAAAGGTCACATAAATGACACATTAAAAATGAAGTTGAGAGTCACTAATATAAAGTCACGTAAATAACACACTAGAAATGAAGTTGAGATACATTAATATAAAAGTCACACAGACGGGATACTAGATATGAAGAGAATTACTAATATAAAAGACACACAAATGGATGTCTCAGTTGCCAAATCAATTAACTCCACTTTTAAAAAAAATCATCATTTCTGCTTTAATAGTGCTTAATCAATACTTATTATGTGAATTTATATTAAAATTTTGGTTCAGTACATTTCTGACCATATGATGGCAGAAAATGTAACTCGAGGTCCTATTACATCATCTTCTTCATAAGTTTTCTTTACTTTTTGTTTTATGGAGTTAATTGATTTGGCAAGTGAGGTATCCAAATAGCGCGCTAGGAATGGAGTTGAGAGTAACTAAAAAAAGTCACATAAATGACACGCTAGTAATGGAGTTGAGAATCGCTAATATAAAATCACACAAATGACAAGCTAGAAATGGAATTCAGAGTCACTAAAATAATATTCACATAAATGACACCCAAGAAAAAAGTTGAGAGTTATTAAAAATGACACACAGATTGATTGCTGGAAAGGAACTTGAAAGTTACTAATATAAAAGTCACATAAATGACACGCCAGTAATGGAGTTGAGAGTCGCTAATATAAAATCACACAAATGACAAGCTAGAAATAGAATTCAGAGTCACTAAAATAATATTCACATAAATGAGACCCAAGAAATGAAGTTGAGAGTTATTAAAAAAAGCCACACAGATTGATTGCTGGAAAGGAACTTGAAAGTTACTAATATAAAAGTCACATAAATGACACGCCAGTAATGGAGTTGAGTGTCGCTAATATAAAATCACACGAATGACAAGCTAGAAATGGAATTCAGAGTCACTAATATAACATTCACATAAATGACACCCAAGAAATGAAGTTGAGAGTTATTAAAAAAAGCCACACAGATTGATTGCTGGAAAGGAACTTGAAAGTTACTAATATAAAAGTCACATAAATGACACGCCAGTAATGGAGTTGAGAGTCGCTAATATAAAATCACACAAATGACAAGCTAGAAATGGAATTCAGAGTCACTAAAATAATATTCACATAAATGACACCCAAGAAAAAAAGTTGAGAGTTATTAAAAATGACACACAGATTGATTGCTGGAAAGGAACTTGAAAGTTACTAATATAAAAGTCACATAAATGACACGCCAGTAATGGAGTTGAGAGTCGCTAATATAAAATCACACAAATGACAAGCTAGAAATGGAATTCAGAGTCACTAAAATAATATTCACATAAATGACACCCAAGAAAAAAGTTGAGAGTTATTAAAAATGACACACAGATTGATTGCTGGAAAGGAACTTGAAAGTTACTAATATAAAAGTCACATAAATGACACGCCAGTAATGGAGTTGAGAGTCGCTAATATAAAATCACACAAATGACAAGCTAGAAATAGAATTCAGAGTCACTAAAATAATATTCACATAAATGAGACCCAAGAAATGAAGTTGAGAGTTATTAAAAAAAGCCACACAGATTGATTGCTGGAAAGGAACTTGAAAGTTACTAATATAAAAGTCACATAAATGACACGCCAGTAATGGAGTTGAGTGTCGCTAATATAAAATCACACGAATGACAAGCTAGAAATGGAATTCAGAGTCACTAATATAACATTCACATAAATGACACCCAAGAAATGAAGTTGAGAGTTATTAAAAAAAGCCACACAGATTGATTGCTGGAAAGGAACTTGAAAGTTACTAATATAAAAGTCACATAAATGACACGCCAGTAATGGAGTTGAGAGTCGCTAATATAAAATCACACAAATGACAAGCTAGAAATGGAATTCAGAGTCACTAAAATAATATTCACATAAATGACACCCAAGAAAAAAAGTTGAGAGTTATTAAAAATGACACACAGATTGATTGCTGGAAAGGAACTTGAAAGTTACTAATATAAAAGTCACTTAAATGACACGCTAGAGGTGGACTTGAGAGTAACTAAAATAAGCCACATAAATGATATGCAAGAAAAATTGAGAGTGACAAATATAAAAGTCACATAAATAACGTTAGAAATGAAGCTCATAGTTACTACGTCAGATATGTCACGTAGTACTAACAACGATCGCAAGGTACAATACAACGCAGCGAAACTCATAGCAGAAATACACAAACGAAATTTCGGCGGAAACGTCGAAGTTCATTAGTGCTAAAGCGATAACACTGGATCGATCTCTTAATGTAACACAATGAGTCCGGCGCTTTTGGAGGTAAGATCAAAGGCCACTAATAGTGAGCTGTCTGGGATACGCGATTTCAATTATCCCTGCGTAATTCAATTTGGAGAACCCGATGAATTTTTATGCGCGAAGAGACCGAACGATTACAATGAGAAGCTTAGAACGGTGGAGTATAAAGTTTACGTCCATCTGAAAACCTAATTAAAACTTCTCTTGCTAACTAAATTTGGACTTAACGCTCATTAATATCAAATGACATGAACCGACAAACTGCAACAATCTTTTGAAATTATGTCTGATATTTGAAAGCAATGGGATTCACTTGTTGATAAGTTCAGTAATATTAGAGGCGAATACAGAAAACCATATAAGGGATGGATCATGCTGAAAAATGAGCCCCCCCCCCCCCTTGAACGAACCTACGGTTTTAGGTGCGAAAAATTTCTGAAACTGCCTGAGAGTCAAACAAATGCACCAAACTGGCTTAAATCAGGAATAAGGAACCTAATTCGGGAAAAACGCTGCAAATTAATATCATAAACAAAGAAACGAAGTAATAGTTCAAATACTTACTTTCAAAACTAATTAATGAATTGAAAAGATACAGCAATCGTTTACATTTTATGAAAAAGGGTTTGAACACAATGTGGACGGATACTGTTGTCGACGGTTAGGGGAGCGGGTCATGATCCCCATGACCTTCCCCTTGTATCCGCCACTGAGTCATATAGAGTAATTTTTAACATATCATTAAAAGAACATGTGATGATTCCCCAACTCCCTACCTTGTGAGAACGGGAGAAGTCTTTACTTACTTTCCCTGCCAGGAATAGCGATTGAGTACTCATATGAAAATTGAAAGTTGTACTATGTACAAGTTTTTCTTCAATGATTAGAGGTTTATTTAGAATGTTAGCGGTTAATATAATGCTTCTTCTTCCCCTCCATATTAAATGATGGCTCCGTAGAAAACTGAAAAAAAAAAAAAATAGGAGTCGATATCTCCAAAAAGTGATGAGTGATGGGGAAAAACGGTGGTCATATTTTGGATTCAGAGAGTCATTTTACATCAGAATAAGCTATAATGATGTCAGAAGCATTTTGAGATTTTTTTTTTTTTTTTTTTTGTCATGCAGTTTAAGAATAAAATCGTACGAAAATGATCACTATTTCTGCAAAGAGTTGATTTTGTTGTAGAGATATTTGTAAAGAGAACGTTTTTGCGATCGTGAGTTTTGGGAAACGTACAGGTTGGGTTTTAAGAGTTGATAATTTTTGTAAATATATTCTTCTTTTGAGGTCACTATTTCTGGAAAAATTTGGTTTTGTTATCGAAAAATTCGTAAAGGAAATCCTTTTGCGATCGCGAGTTTGGGAAACGAACCGGTTGAGTTTTTCAAGCTGATAATTTTGTAAATATACTCTGCTTCTGAGATCACTAGGTACATTATCTAGATAAAGTAAACTCCCGATTATCCGCAGAATAGGGTGGCACGATAACCGGAGATAAACGAAAACCGCAAATAATCTGAACAATAGGTAAAAAACGATACTACTGTATACAATAGCTAAAAAGTATGAATAACACTCACACATGCATTTAAATTATAGCTAAAAACATTGCTACATGTCATCTACTAACATTGAATGTAAAAAATATGCATATGTAAAAGCTAAAAACGAACAATAACACAATCCTAAATTTAAAAAAAAATTAAAGACCGTTAAAAAATAATAATAAATAAATTGGGAAAAGACACGCGGATAATCTGACCGCCGATAATCAGGAATTTACTGTATGTGTAAAGAGAACGTTTTGTGCGATCGAGAGCATATTGAGAAAGGCACCGGTTGGGTGTCTCAGTGCCAAACAGAAATTTTACTTCTCTTCCAACTACCTAAAATCAAAGATGTACCTAAAACCCTCTAAGAGTAAGAGCGCACCCCCCTAAAGATTGCAAAGCCCCCCACCAAAAGTGAAAAAAATGCACCTCAACTCCCCCCCCCCTTCCCTCCTACTTCGGCTAAAATATTCAATTTTCAAGATTGCCCTGTAATATAAAACTTTTTACATCTCACATCTCTCCAACAAAGAGCCCAAACTAATACAAAGTTCACAATTTTGCGCACTAGATACTGGTATGTTCAAGATTAATGACTTATCTAAAAGCAATAGAGGAGAACGGGGCTTGAAGTTCCGCTTTTCAAGCAAGCTCAAAATTTGTTACGAAAACGTACTTCTAGAATTAATATTCCGAGATTAAAATACAGTAATATGCACTCCTATGATGTAACAACTGTTCGCAAGATTTTTTTTATAATTAGTTTTACTGTACTAAAAGTCGAGAAGGAACAACTTGCCCCTTCTTAGGGCTAGTTGTTCCGCGGGTGAAGCAAGTTGTTCCGATATTAACACGACGAAGTTTAACGATGATTTCGAGATGAACACCGTTTCGAGACAAGTGATTAGTTAAGGGTAAGATTTATGATTAAAAAAAATCAATTTTGATTAAAAAGAAGAGTTTATTTAAAGGCTAATAAGCAATATTGTCCGAATAATCAGACGTTTTTTTTTAAACTTAAAACAAAGTAAACTTATTTTACATTTTGGCATTGATAATTTGTATTTAATGGCTCAATGATTGCATTTTAAGTACAATTACATATATTAAGGCACAGTTAATAAGAATAGTAACATTATAATATATTAACATAGTAAAATATAGTAAGAATAGAATAATTTCGAAAATTTAAATAAAATATTTAACAGCTTTTGTAGCTCATAAGCTATGATAACTAGTTCAGTCTGCAATCATAACAGAAAACCATTTTTGACTGTAAATGATACACGATACGTTGCAGACGATCCATAAACGAGGTAAGTGCCAAATGATAACAATGAACTCCTAATTACTCTCTGACGGATATTGTTATTGCGGATGTGTTTATTTAATGTTTATTTATTTATTTATTTTTATATTTATAAATTACTGAATATAGAAAATAACTCATTTTAACTTAACATGTGCAAAATCTTTTTTTAGACATTCCGAGATTTCTTTCTTCCCTTTTTTCCCAAAGCCATCAAAGTATCCTAGGTTAAAACCGAAACCTGACTAGTTGAAACCCGATTTTTTTCATCTACACCCCATATGCCTGTAAATGAGTGACCGAGCTAGTTTTGCAAGAAAAAATTCTCCTGCTTTACACTTATTTGTGTTTATAATTTACACCTCCGATAATTAGAGTCCTACACAAATTTGATTAAGCTAAACTCACAAAGGAGCAGCTTATGACGACCAAACAGGTAAAGCCTAGACAGATCCACTTGCGTAGGATATGATCTGTTTAATGAGACATTTGCCTTGTCTGAGCAACTTTGAACTGTTTTACCTCTTTGGCTACTTTCTTAAATCACCGCAAGGTGGCGTAATCAACTAATTTTTCAAATTTTATATTTTCATATAAAAGTACGAAAGATATTTTTTTTTTTTGATCTTCAAAAATTTCATGTTCTTTTATCTGTCTATAAGAGAACGACCAAATATTTTCGATGAATCACCAATGAGAGTCGACATTCTCCAATTTCCATATTTCACGGTAACGTATATAGACATACAATATTTATTTATATACTAGCTGCGTGCCCGGCGTTGCACGGGCTACGTAAAAAACGAAAGAGATGTCCAATTGATGTTTTTGCATTACTCTGACATCAGTTTCTAAAGCGCTAAGGAGTAAATAAATACGCGTAATGCAAGGTTTGCAAAACACCAGTAGAGCATATTTTTGGCAAAAATCTCTTTAAAGTTAATCATAGTTATCAATAATGCAAGTTATGCGTATTTTCAATTAGCACAAAAGATAAAAATACATTTTATCTTTTGTGCTAATTGATACGCATGCATTATCAATTATAATCTGTGCTCACTTTAAACTGAATTAAAACTGATAGACTATATCTGAAACATTTGTATGTACAATTACGATCAGCTTTTTACATAAAATGACACATACTTTTTGGTTGCTTACGTGAAACTAAAGCACCAAGACTTAATAAATACCAATTAGCATTAATTTAATACCAAGTCATCAGATTCGAATTAAGCTTTAGTTAAAATCCTTAAAAACAATATTTTTGTTAAACTCTGTTTCACTTAAAGAAATTCAAACAATCTTAATTTAACATGTTCTTTTAACGATACAAACTGTATTTCAAAAATAGAAACAGGAAGGAAAAAGAGAATTATTACAATTCGAAAACTCACCCATGTGACAGGAAAAAGTCCAACAGAATAAACATAATTAGTCGCACATCCTAAATGTACCAAAATATGAGGTCGGTGAACAATAAACTTACACTACAATCAATTAACATAGCTCAAGAAACAACTTTCATATGCTGAAAAGAGTTAAGAACGTTGAATGTAAAAAATAAAAAAAGGACAGACGATAAAATAAAGGCTATGTCCGAATAGGGCAACCAATTTTAAACTAATTTGAAATGAAATTCTAGATGGAAACGTTGTTTTAAGATTTGGACAGCAGCCAAAAAATCTCTTTTAAAACAATTATTAGAATTTTACTTGCTCGCGCATATGCAAAATGGCAACAGGAAAGAAATAAAAATTCCTGAATAACGTTATGTTAATTAACGTTTTAATTAATATCTCTGCTAATTAAAGTCGCACAATTACGAGATTTGTCCTATTGTTTTCTTTGGAAAATTTCAAATTGATCGGCATCTCGTTTGACTCCCGATTCGCAGTGGTTCTAGAGAAGATAGATCTTCAGACAGACAGACAGACGGACGCGAACAGATTTTAATATTATAGAGGATGCTTTTGTTTACTACACAGCTGCTATAGATAAATAGGAGCAAGGAGTTCCTTGGGGCTAGTTGTTTCTCGGAACAACATGCCCCACAAAGAAGAAACAACTAACCCCACAAGCACAAGTCCTTGTAAAATTAAATTGTAGGTTAAGGTAACGAAACGTAAATCGTTTCAGCGCAGTATTTTAGAATGCGCAATACATGTTTGCATAAAAACACCAAAGAACTAAACTCTATCATTTAAATTTCGTGAAGAAGACCAAAACGTTCTAAAACGAAAATATTTACAAAAGTGGATCAATGATGCACTTGTTCAGCTTTTAATGTACCGAACGCGACTGGCCTGGCTAATATGGCTGCCATCGGTGTGCTGCGGCATTCCATTTTACCAGGTATTTACAAAATACATTTATCTTTTTTCTTCATTGAGTTATTTCAAAGGGAACAACTTACCCGCGGAACCTTTAGCCCCGCTCTCCCTTACGTGTTTATGCAATGCAAAACTCCTTTTATCACTGGAAACATTCAAATTCTATACTATTCAAACAGAAGTACAAAAGTCAATTTGAAAGACAGAAATTCGAATTCTTGGTCATGTTAGCATGATGGAATATATCAAGATAAATTTCGACAAAATCATGACATTGGTTGTATGTTTCTCTAAAATCTTAATTGTTACAATAGTTGTATTAACACATCAACATTCGCAATATTTTACAGGGTTATCAAGTTGCTGACGCATGACAGCTTTTGAAAGTTTTAATCATAATTTTAAACTGCGTCTTGTCAAAAATCTCTAATTTTATAACCATAGCAGTAGCGTAACCAGCATTATAAAGGTCTGAAACAATTTATTATCAAGATGGTTAACACTAGAATGTTAATCATAATTTTAAACTGTATCATGTCAAATATCTTAAAGTTTACAATCATTTCAGTAGCGTAACCAGTATTACATAGGTCTGAAACAATTTATTATCAAGATGATGTTAACACTAGAATGTTAATCATGATTTTAAACTGTGTCATGTCAAATATCTCTAAGTTTACAATCATTTCAGAAGCGTAACCAGTATTATACAGGTCTGAATTAATTTATTACCAAGATGGTGTTAACACTAGAATGTTAATCATAATTTTAAACTGTGTCATGTCAAATATCTCTAAGTTTACAATCATTTCAGTAGCGTAACCAGTATTATACAGGTCTGAAACAATTTATTACCAAGATAGTGTTAACACTGGAATGTTATTCATAATTATAAACTGTATCATGTCCAAAATCTCTAATTTTACAATCATTTCAGTAGCGTAACCGGCATTATGGAGGTCTGAAACAATTTATTGATGAAACGGTTAACACAAGAATATTAATTTAACTTTTCTTGAAATAACATTGACACAAGCATGAATCATGCATGTGGGGATTGCTATTTCTACTGCGAACAAAACTTGATCTACGATATCATTTTAGCTATATATATATATATATATATATATATATATATATATATATATATATATATATATGTGTGTGTGTGTGTGTGTGTGTGTGTGTGTGTGTGTGTGTTAAAATTCTATCATTTGTTTGTATTGTATAAATATATAATAAAGGATTTTAATATTTATAACATTATAGTATCTTTTTTTTTTCATATAAAGAAATTTAATTAACAAGAGGGGGGAAAACGCTATCTGCTAAAACAGAAGGAAAAGTTCGCAATATCACCTTAAGCAAATAAATGTATGCATTACCGAAAATGCATCAAACATCCATTGCTCGTAAAATGGGGGGAAAAAATAAAGGAAGATATCTTTTGCCTTCATGTAAAAATATACGCAACTATATCAAAGGGAATACTTTTCCATTATGAATAAATAAGTTATCTCCAGAAACTTTTCATAATATCCCAGGAGATATCTAATCCATCTATTTGTTTATTGTGACTCCCTTACTCTGCTTTTGCCATCGGATGACCCAACTTCTTCGTAGAATAAAGATTTTTTTTTTTTGTAAGAACAAAAACTTCGAACTAAAAGTGTATTCGAGGGAATTTATTTATTCTTTCTGCATTTTTTTAAAAATATAACATAAGCGAAATAATCTTAAACAGAGACTCAATATAATGCTTTTCCATCAGCAATATTCAGTTTGACTTATAATATTTAGTTTTAGATCCAAAGCTGAAAATTGCCATTTTATAAATATTTCCATTCAAACGAGCTGATGTGTGCATCACATGACTTCCTTTTACTCCAATTTAATGTCATTTCCCCATTATTGGATATTTTAATGTGATTCAATTGTTTACTCTCTAAATGTCACCAACAATGGCCAAATTAAAACCAAATTTAAAAAAAAAATCGCCAAGTTTGTCGCCAGGTTGGCGACAAATCTTGGCGACCAAAAAAAGGTGATATATCGCCAATTGTCCTACAAATTATAACACCACTTGCGTTTACATCGAAATTAACAATGATTTCCCCCCAAAAAGGGGCAAAAGACCCCCTTAGGAACATCCGAATGCAACCAAAAAAGAAGGTGCACAACTAGGTCCCACTAGGAGTCTACGTACCAAATTTCAACTTTCTAGGACATACCGTTTTTGAGTTATGCGAGATACATACGTACATACAGACGTCACGAGAAAATTCGTTGTAAGTAACTCGGGGATCGTCAAAATGGATATTTCGGGTGTCTGTAGGTTCCTAGGCATATATCCAGGTGTGGTCGGGTCGAAAAAAAAACTCAACATTCATTCGGGGGTGAGAAAAATGGAAATTAAGGCCGATTTTTGAGTGAAAATTTTTTCCGCGAATACAATACTTCCTTTTTCGTAAAAGGAAGTAAAAAGTAACATAAAGTGAGTGACTAGATTGTCCTAAATAACGGTAGGGGCAACATTAGTTCCCAAAATTTAGTTCTAGGAACTTTGAGGCAAAACAATTATTCACATTCTGATTGACTAGAAGAGTTGTATCATTTATTTATTACTAGCGGTACCGGCACCACTTTGCCCAAAGTAGAAAATTAAAAGGTCATTTGGTTCGCCTGTATTACAAACAATGGATGATGAATTTCTCGCCAATTTGCTCGCCCATGGTCGCATATGGTAGTTTGTTCGCCCACATTATGATAATTTGCTTGATGAAATGTTCTTAAAATTGGAATAGAAAAAGACAGAGTCGAATTTTTGCAAAATCGCTCCAATGTGCTCACCCCTATGCTACGAACTAATTTTGTGCCAAATTTCATGAAAATCGGCCGAACGGTTTAGGCGCTATGCGCGTAACAGACATCCAGACGTACAAACTTTTAGCTTTATTATTAGTAACTAGTATACTCGCACGGCTTTGCCAGTAATAGAAAAATTAAAAGGTCATTTGGTCCGCCTGTATATTTACAAATAATATATGGTGAATTTTCTCGCCAATCGGCTTATTGATTTGTACCCATGTTGCGGTTCCACGTTATGATAATTTCGTAATTTACTCGTCAATCTTATGATATTTTTTTTCTTAAAATTGGAATAGAAAAAGAACCACATCGAATTTTATAAAAATCGCTTCGAGGTGCACACCCTCATGCTACAAACTAACTTTGTGCCAAATTTCATGAAAATCGGCCGAACGGTCCTGGCGCTATGCGCGTCACAGAGCTCCAGACATCCAGACATCCTCTGGACGTCCAGACAGAGAGACTTTCAGCTTTTTTATTAGTAAAGAAGATTTACTGACAGGCAGATAATGAGATAAAAAGATGGTTTGTTGAATGGTTGAATGGGAATATTGGTTAAAAGATTGCCAAGAGTGATTGAATATGAGAGTCAATATGTGCATTGGTAAGTTATTTTAAAGGAAAGAATTACTTTCTGTTGTGCGAGAGAAAAAAAATCACAAAACAATTTGTCTAAATAATAAAAAAAAAAAAATTTTGTATTTTCTAAATTAATTTGAATTCTGAAATTTTGAATTCAAATTATGTTTTTCGCAATCACGAATTGCGACAGGACCCTGCTCATCGGGGGCTATTGTTTCTAGAAATGGTTCCTGTCCCCCTAAGCCTGCCCCTCCTCCTGGGCGGTTACGTGTGTACAGTTGCGTTTGTGTGTGTGTGTGTGTGTGTGTGTGTGTGTAGGCGCGCGTGCGTGCACGTGTAGGCTTGTGTGTGTTTGTGTGTAGACCTGTGTGTATGCACGTAGGCGTGGGTGTGTGTATGAGTGTGCGCGTGTGTGTGTATGTATGAGCGTGTGTGTGTGTGTAGGACATGGACGCCACCGACCAGGAGAAACGGATTCCAGGAGGCAGTGCTCGGAGCCGCGCCTGCAGAGGCCGGTGGGCGGTGGTGCTGGTGTCCCTGCTCCAAATTGAAAAAGGAACCAAACATCAAAGACGGTCAAGTGAGAACAATAAGCAATCGTGATTAATCAAAAAAAAAAAAAAAAAATATCGTAAAAGATATTTGAAAAGTCAACGCCTATTCAACGCATATGTGACCTAAACAATTATATATCTACTGCAAGTTGTTGCTTACACTTTTTTGAGTCATCGTTTTCCCCAACTACTCAATTACACACTACCGCCAAAGAATCATGTGAAATATCTTTGCTACCGCCTCTTTGAAACATACCGCATGATGTCGGGTCGTACTACTGTGACATGAAGATACGTTGTTGCCGTTTAAAACGTGGTGCTAAATTGCCTTTCGATTGCATACATCACACTGTATTATTATTATTGTTATCGCGGCCTCTGAGACAATGAATTGCATTATTGCCTTTTTAAGAGGTGGGTGTAAGAGTATTTTACGGTACATTGGCACTTGGCACCCAAGTTCTCTATTTTGGCGAAAAAAAGAAAAATATCGGTTACGCCTAATGGAACGTTTACTGTTTTTCAATTGCTTGATACATTCATTTGCGCACTAATTTGCATTTAATAGAGTTTTTCATGTTTATTATAGTTGGCGGTTTATTTTACATTTTAATAGAACTTTTAACGTTTTTGATGGTTTCTTGCATTTCTTTGGTGGATTATTTTACAACTAGTGGTACCCGCGTGGCTTTTCCCGTAATAGAAAAATTAAAAGGTCTTTTGGTTCGCCTGTATATTTACAAATAATGTATGGTGAATTTTCTCGCCAATTGGCTTGAACCCATGTTACGGTTCCACGTTATGATAATTTCGTAATTTACTCGTCCTTCTTATGATATTTTTGTTCTTAAAATTGGAATAGAAAAAGAACCGCATCGAATTTTCAAAAAATCGCTTCGAGGTCACACCCCCATGCTACAAACTAACTTTGTGCTAAATTTCATGAAAATCGGTCGAACGGTCCAGGCGCTATGCGCGTCACAGAGATCCAGACATTCTCCGGAAAGAGAGACTTTCAGCTTTATCTTTACTAATAATAAAGCTGTAAGTCTCTGTGTTAGTCAGGATCTCTGTCCGGATCTCTGTCTGTCAGGATCTCTAACCGGATCTCTGTCTGTCAGGATCTCTGTCCGGATATCTGTCTGTCAGGATCTCTGTCCGGATCTTTGTCTGTCAGGCTGTCTGTGACGCGCATAGCGCCTAGACCGTTCGGCCGATTTTCATGAAATTTGGCACAAAGTTAGTTTTTAGCATGGGGGTGTGCACCTCGAAGCGATTTTTCGAAAATTCGATGCGGTTCTTTTTCTACTCCAATTTTAAGAACAAAATTATCATAAGATGGACGAGTAAATTACGAAATTATCATAACGTGGAACCGTAACATGGGCACAAGCCAATTGGCAAGAAATTACACCTTACATTATTTGTAAATGTACAGGCGAACCAAAAGACCTTTTAATGTTCTATTACGGGCAAAGCCGTGCGTATACCACTAGTTATTAGTAAAGATAAAGATTATTTGACCTATTTATTTATTTGGTGAATTATTTTGCATTTCATCGCACTTTTAATTTTGGGTTATAATTTATAAACATGTAAAAAAGACAAAGTAATGTAAGGTATCGCCGAACAAAATTTCTAAGTCACATTGACCAAACATGGAGGCATATATCTGTTTGGATTGATATACAATCATTGAATGTCGCCAACTATGAAATTTCTAGCTTCCCACAACAATAAATCCATTACATTGTCAATGTACCTCTAATCTACACTATAGTTGGTGACTTTTAACAAAAATGAAAGAAAAGAGAGAGGAATAAAAAGGAGAAAAAAACTAGCTATTATACAGTAAATACGTTTTATAAACACGATATTTAATTTGTGCACTCGTCTACTGGGATATACAACTGTTTTACCATATCAATTCCATTTTACTTCATTACAATTCTCCGCAATTTCGAGAAATGGTTATTCTACAGACATAAATTCCGAGTGAATTGAATAAAACGGATGCCAAAAACATATCAAATGGAGAAAATAATTTTTCACTTTGCACTTGATGGATGGCAAAAAAAATGGGATGTCTTTCGGAAAATCCAGTTTTGATCATTTTTCTCCATTTAAAATGTTTTGAGAAAGCTGGAATTATTATTTTTTCTCCGGAATTTTGCGACAGGATTTCTTAGCCGACTTTAATCTGGATGGAATCAAAAATGGAATTTCTAAAACTCGGGAAATTGCGATGCTTGAAAGAAATCTTCCGGTACATAACGGGGAGAAATTTAGAAAGTGGAGGGGAATCGGATATTTTAAAGCTTCTTTGAGATGAATAATTGATGAGGGGGTAGACATTACCGAAGTTTCGTGAAGAAAGATGCGATTTAGAAGAGCAACTATTATGTTGAAAATAATTTATTTAAGAACTCCGTAATGGTGCTATCAAAGTAAACTAGCACAAATCTTTAAAGCGAAACAAATATTTAATACGCTGTTCGTGATTCGAATAATTATGGTTTGAGTGAAAAATAATATTAAGTTGTTGTGTTTTTTCCACTTTTAAAAAAATGAGTTAAAATATGGATATAGTTACGAATTTTCTCAAGAAAAAGACATTAATATGATACAATTAATCGTTAATAATCTTTACTAATGATAAAGCTCAAAGTCTCTCTGTCTGGAGGATGTCTGGATCTCTGTGATACGCATAGCGCCTAGACTGTTCGGCCGATTTTCATGAAATTTGGCACAAAGTTAGTTTGTAGCATGGGGGTGTGCACCTCGAAGCGCTTTTTCGAAAATTCGATGCGGTTCTTTTTCTACTCCAATTTTAAGAACATTTTCCGGAGCAAAATTATCATAAGATGGACGAGTAAATTACGAAATATGACGTGGAATGGGAGAGCGAATGAACATAGCCGATTGGCGAGAAATTCGTCATCCATTATTTGTAAATATACAGGCGAACCGAATGACCTTTTAATTTTCCACTACGGGCAAAGCCGTGCCGGTACCACTAGTAATAAAAAAAAGGGATGTACAAGTTAACACAGCTATGACATTATCATATAAAATACTGCTTAATCGAATATCGTCAGTTACAAGAAATATTATTCGATTAAGCGGGGTATTTCATTATGCGCGGAAATGTTTTTTTCCTTTCTAAATTGAAAATATTCGACTTAAAACGTAATAATAATAATAATAAATTAATAGCTATGCAAAGGAAACAGACAGTGTTATTGGCAAAAAGTTTTTAATATAAGCTAAGTAAACAACAAAATAGTTTAATAATTAGTATTTTTATGTATATTACAAGTAATCGGCCCCACTTAATCGAATATCGTCGGTTCCAAGAAATGTTATTCGATAGAGCGGGGTATTTGATTAAGCGGGGAAATTTTATTTACCTTTCTAAATTGACAAAAATTATCTTAATTAAACAATTTATCTTAAAACGTAATAATAATAAATCAATAGCTATACAAAGGAAATATTTAATTTTATTGCCAAAAGTTGTTGAAATAAGCTAAATAAGCAACAAAATAGTCAAATAATTAGTATATACTATATCACAAGTATGTTACAAAATTATAAAATGTAACTTTTTTCAGAACGTTATTTTTTGAAAAATTCCATAATAGTGGATTGCTTGCTCAAGGTCTTTTGGGAACACTTTTCTGACTCTTTTTTCCCCTCCTCGTCTCAGTAATTTATCTTACTGTGTAAGATTCAGTACGTTATCTTGCATTTAATATTTATCAAATTATCATCGCGTAAAATGTGTACATTTGTGTTATTTAATTTAGTTTTCGACTGCACTTTTTTTTTTGTAATGACAAAAGCAAAAGAATTTTTATAGAATATGAATATTGTTTGTCTTGCCCATTGTCAGCGACAAATATTTATATTTAAACGTCAATAATTGTGCTTACTTAATTCATCTCTAATTTAATCAAAATTTTTCTCAGCAAAATTTTTGCAAGAGCTGATCAATATTATTCGATTATCCGGAGAAATTATTCGATTGATCGGGGACCTTTAACATTGCGTCTATGGAGAAATATTCGGTTCCTGGAGGTTTTAACCGGTCCCATAGTTTACAATACAGAAAAGTTTTGAACTTAGTACCTAGTAGGTACTTTATTTAATACCTGGTATCCGCACGGCTTTGCCCGTAATAGAAAAATTAAAAGGTCTTTTGGTTCCCCTGTATATTTACAAATAATGTATGGTGAATTTTCTCGCCAATTGGCTTGTACCCTTGTTACGGTTCCACGTTATGATAATTTCGTATCTCGCCAATTGGCTTGTGCCCATGTTACGGTTCCACGTTATGATCATTTCGTAATTTACTCGCCCATCTTATGATATTTTTGTTCTTAAAACTGGAATAGAAAAAGAACCACATCGAATTTTCGAAAAATTGCTTCGAGGTCACACCCCATGCAACAAATTAACTTTGTGCCAAATTTCATGAAAATCGGCCGAACGGTCTAGGCGCTATGCGCGTCACAGAGATCCTGACAGACAGAGAGACTTTCAGCTTTATTATTAGTAAAGATTGAAAAATATTTTATGGGTGCGCAAATGAAGGGTCCTCCACAATGTAGGCTCTCCACAAACACATTGCTTCGATTGTTGATGTCAGTGCATTTCAATTTTGTCATGAAAGGAAGCACTTAGTTGTTACATCCATTTGTGATCAATAACTCAAATTCGAGACCTTTCGAACTTTCCCCTTTACATTCCGAAAAAAAGGTAATAAATTCGATAAAATCAGGTTATATTTGTAGGTCTATGGAATTAAAGAGGTCGGATAACCTTGAAAAAGCTAAAAGCGGTAACAAGAAAACATCTCTTTATTTAGTAATCGAGACATCCATTGATCGAATGTTTGATGGAAAAGGGAAAATCTGAAGAAATTATTTCTGAAACCGGTACGCAATTTAAGCGCTGTACATCCCAATCTTACATAAGGTTTCGCAAGGTTTTGAAATTGATATTGCGTAAGATAAATAAATACGTTTGTGCAGAACAGTAAAGTAAGAAAAAACAAAGTTAAAAAAAAAGCACAAATTTGACAGTAACAGCAGACACGTGTTTCGGCGTTAATGGGAACGGCTTTTTCAATCAATCCTTTGTCAAAAGACATCTGACAAAAGCTTTTGGCTTTTGTCGGATGTCTTTTCATCCATAAGCTCATTACTTTTTGCGTTAAAAAAGGCGTTCCCATGTAACGCCGAAACACGTGTCTGCTCTAATACTGGCAAATTTGTGCTTTTTTTAGCGTTGTTTTTTCTTACTTTATTGATATTGCGTGTTTGTTGTATTATTCATCCACAACAAAAGTTTCTCCAGTCAGTAAAATACACAATTAATTTTTACAAGAAAAACTGATCTCTCGTTTATACAAAAATAATTTTGAAAATTCACAAAATATGCATGAATACTAATGCTTGTTCTTGCATCAGTTTTTTATTCTCTTTGTGAAGGAGAGAATAAATTTGCGAAATTTGCTATTTTTTAGTGAAAAATCGATGACAATTCCAATTAAGAAGGGGATTTTTTGCGAAAGACAGTCGAAATCACTCATAACGATCCCTGATTTAATGAAAACCCGCATTTAGCGAGAAAATCAGAAAATTTTGTTTGGTACGACGACAGTCGTACCAAACAAAACGAGTTTTTAACGAACAAATTCCGCTTAAAGCGAGCAATATTTTTGAGATTCTTGCAGGGGCGTGCACAGACATTTTGGGGCCCATCAGAAATGACTTTTCCGCCCCTCCCCCAGATAATTTATTCCTATATTTCATGCCTAGTTTTAAAGATATTGGGCTCTCTTCAGGCCAACAGGTGTCCCTTCTCCCCTCCCCCACCCCTGTGCACGCCCCTGGATTCATGTAATTTCTATTGATTCAGTTTATTCTTTTGCGGAAAAATTCCGCTACCATTCTGAAGTCAACAGGAAGTTCGTGGTCCGTCTAATAAATTCTGAGAAAAGAGATGGGGGCTTTTGCTTTAATATGTGAAGGACGTATTTGCTTACACCAATGTTATCACTTTCAGAGATAAACTTACGAGGATATTGTAGTTTGTAATTCAAATTTAAGCTGATGTGGATGAAAATAATAATAACAGCGACGACGATAACGAGAAATCTGAAGAATTTGAAGCTGAAGAACCCTCAAGATACTCAATGGCTTTTCATGCGCAGATAAATTTCAAACGTTTTTTGAAACTCGAACCAGGAGTGTTGGTGCAAATGGTGATGTCTTTCCGGCTAAATCTCGAAAACAGTAACACATTAAAGAGGCGGTACAATGGTTCAAAGCAAAGTAATTTTTTTTATACAGCACCAAATTTTTTGGTGCTGTACAAAAAAGAAAAGAAATTCGAAAAAAAAGTATGTGTATGAATTTTTATGTTTTTTTTTTTTTTTTCACGAACTCGTTTTTTACTAGCACTCGGTTTTAGGGAGCAAATATCACGCTCCCTTTGCTTTCGTTACGGACGAATTCGACAGGGCCGTATACAAGGGGGGGGGGATCTTAGGGTTCAACCCCACCCCCCTCCCCGAAAAGTTCGGCTTGACATTTAAATGTTCATTTATATTTAAAAATTTCCAAAAAATATTGTTCCAAAACTGAAATGTCTTTCATATGTATATTATTTGCATAAAACGCTTTCATAATAGATAACCCGACGACTTGAACATGAGCACAAATAGCACAAAGCTCCTCATGAAAGTTTTAAAACCCTCCCCGAAATCATTTTCTAGTAAGGCCCTGGAATTCGACTGTATCACAGCTGACAACATTTTAATCTTTTAATGAATATCTTGAGAAGCATATCTGGACACAAAGTTTAAAGAAAAGATATTCGCAACTCCAACGAACTATAGGGGGCACTGCAGTCACTGTCTAATGGCGGAATTGAAAACTAAAACAAACGCATGTGGTAACGAAGAAAATGCTAAAAGTGTTGTGATTTTTGTTCGTATGTATGATTTTTTCGCTTTATTCATTTGAAAAGATTTTTCAAAGTCTTTTGGTTATTCTGACCCATATAGAAAGAGATTAGAAACCAAAAAGTATTACGAAAGTAAACAATTGATGCAGAACACACAGTAAGTTGTTCTGAAGCAGCCATCTTCACGATGTTGAATTCGGAATTCATAAATTTTTGGTTCGCTTCGAACGGCATTTTCATTTTGTACCGTTTTTTCTATACATTAGTACATATTAAGTTCAGTTTCGTGACATTTCCAGCATTTGTTGACATTTTTGTCACATAGTGCACATACGTGGCAGACTGTCAAGAGTAACGTTTAACACTAGATAATTTATTTCTATGACTATATGATTGGATATCCAAAGAAATCATGCATTTAATTCATTCGTCATGGAAATGATTTACCTGATATGCGAAATCCTGTCAAGATACATTATTCTTTCACATAATTTTAAAACCATAAGCCTATAAACAGATTTTTGGCGAACTTTTATTTTTTATTGTTCAAATTCTTAACGTTCTTTCTGGATTTTTCAATCTGTTCTGCGATAAATATTTTCAAGAAAATTTATTTGCATACTGTCTATTTCAGTAGGATACTGTAGTAACAAAGGTTATTTAAATCATTTATGTGGAATTAGGTTAAGGAAAAGTGTCCAGTCAATGTTGTTAAGTTCGTTTTTTTTTCCATCGAATTGAAAAACTGATTCAAATTCACTCAGAACAAAATAAATAAAATGTGTACTCACAGTTTATATATGGTGGTAGTTTTCTTTTCAGTTGATTGACCATTATTTCTTTTTGCTTATCGAATTCTGTAATCTTACTATCATTTTATTCCACTCATGATAAAAATTAAAAATGGTTTAACTAAAATGCGAAAACTCGCCAAGGCTACTTTGCTTGCACAATACTAAAACTACTATAACCCTAAACAAATTTGGCGAAACCTTTCAGCTGAGAATAAAAGGAATAAAGTAAATTCTTTCTCGGTCAAACATTTTTCATTTTGTTCTACGATAATAAATTCAAGAAAATATTTTGCATACTGTCCATTCCAACTAAATGCTGCTGTAAAATATGATTAGTTAAATTAATTTAAGATTAAAAAAAACTCATATTCTTACAAATTCATACAAAACAATAAAAAATTTTACCTGGTATTACGTTATCCAATTTTGTTAATCCAGACTTTTCTTGTTTACGCTTCCACCATTTAATACTTTTTTGAAAGAAATAAGAAAAACTAACATTATTTTGAGGAGCTCGAGAATACTACTAAGGGACGAATTAATTTCTGTAGCTGAAAGCAAACTAAGACTCATCGATTGCGTTAATAAATACTCAGAACAAACTGCCTGTGTTTACGTCAACAGACACACGTGATGCGCAACGTGGCAATGTTTTAGGTGCAGACGCAGTTTTATAAATCACCGCAAGGTAGCGTATTCGAGCGCTGGAGTTCCGAATTATTGCAATGGGGTCGTTTCCAAAATTTTAAAAGTATTTTTTTTTTTTTTTTGAAAGAGCACGCTTAAAAACACATATTCTGATCATTTTTTAAATAATTTCTCTGTTTAACAGTTTTAAAAAAATATTTAAATCGGTGCTCTTTCATCGTTTAACGCTTCTGCCGATGACATCACAAATGATGAAATGCCATTCAGTGTTGCCATTCACGGTCCAAAATATTTAATTCGCATGTTTACTCACGTGTATTGGCAACGATATGGTAGATGGCAAACGTAAAGCGCAATTGTAATTCGCTTCTTGATTATCATAACGTGGAAATGCGGTAGAAAGATGCACCATAGTGCATCATTTGTGACGTCATAAAGATCACGCTTTGTTTGAAGAATCGGACATTTAAAAAAAATTAATTACAAAATAGTTGTTGGGAAAATGAAAGTATTTGCTAAGTCCATGTTGCTTTTTTTGCTTATTCTATCAATTTCAGTGACAAAAAGTACTACTTTTGACTGAAGGAAACAACCCCATTCCTTGCAAAAAAAAAAACTTTTTTCCCACTAAAATACCGATTAATTCACTTTTAGTAAAATTTGGACAGCAGAAAATACGTGAAAAATAATATCTATTTAAGTCCCATTACGTGCATAATGAAATCACAAAACGTCATAAGAGGGAGGGGGGGGGGGGACTAATGACTAAACGATTGTAAATGAGTAAAAAGAAGCGAACAGCAGGAAACAGGCAATAGCCGCGACGGCAGCGATATGAGAAAGATTTAAATGACCTTGACGAAAAAATATGTCCTTGGATTCATTCTTTTTTCGGGCGCAATATTTCCAGAATCAATGCAACTGGCAATTTAACTCTTTCGCATTATGTGAAATAATACATCAGTAAAAGCTTTTATTGTGAGCTGTTTGGGTTTTAAACCGGATTCTGAGGAAACACTTTTTTTCCGGCATTCACATGATGTTTCATTTTGTTTTCGCCGTTAAATCGATTTGACTTTAATCGATATTTGAACCGTGCTCAAAATGAAGCTCAAAAATAAAAATGAAAATACGTTCGGTTCTGAATATTCTTGTTAGCTCTAAGAGAGAGATCGAATATAATATACCTTTCGAAAAAAGAAACATTACTGATTAGAGAAACGTGGGGCAAAGTGAAACAGTGGCGGAAAATGAAATGGTATAAGATATTTTACTCTGCAGCGCAATAATCTGGCAATATTTCTTAACTGTTAGCAACAGTTGGCAACAGATCAGTTTATACGAGTCACTCCAACTTTTACTCAAAAAGCAGATATTTTTATGCTAAAAATGTGGTTAGAAACCAGTTTAAATTAAATTTCAGTTTACGCCGTTTTTCCGCGTTTGATCATTTATTTCGTTCCATTGCTTATTTTATTTCTTTTTTTTTTTCCACTGTATATTTTACATTGCACAAGCACGGAATTTTTCTGAAAAAAAAAAAAAAAACTGTTTATCTATTAAACCTTTGCGATTTTTTTTTTTTTTTTGTCTGAGTTAGCCTTATTTTTTTTTTTCATTCAACTGACGTAGTGCCTTCAACTGAATCCATGACACAGGACATAAAAATACTGCTCTCAGTTCAGTACTTTTACGTTATGTGCCTCCCCGATGCTTTTTTCGGTTGATAAACATTGTTTCTCTACAGAATTAATAACGCTCGAAGTACATTGTTGTCTACTTAATATGAAAATTATAACAACAAACATTCTACGCCTTTTTGGCACAACACAAAAGAAACTCGATATCGCTTCGCCGCGCACCCAAACGGTTCGAGATTAGACAAAACAGTTTGAAGCTCGAAATATGAAAAAGAATCTACCCATTTCTCACAGTTTTAATTCCATCACATTAATTAAGTTACATTAACTGTTTTTTTGCACTGCGTAGCGTAAGTACCGAACAGGCAAGGTGTTATTAATCATCTTTTAGAAAAATAAAC
>NC_072732.1:28676548-28897688 GCF_026930045.1 Uloborus diversus
GGAACAACTTTTCAGTATCGCTTGTTGTAAGTGCCATTTCAATGCGGTAACTGTGATAAGTTTAACAAAGTTCCTGTCAAAGAACAACTTTTTCTTGAAGATCAGATGGAGAGAGAAAAATTTTTACTTTAAAAGTTGATATCAAAACCACAAGAAAATTAAAACAGAGCTTTTTTGTCCCAAAAGTCACTATTTTTTACGTTTTTGTCTCTTTAAGATGCTGCAAATATAAATACGTAACATAAAATACTTTTCGTGAGTTATTTCATATGCTTTTAATGCATGCATATATCGCGTGAGTAAAAAAGGCAATGAAATTAGTTTACAGCATAATTTTTCATATTTTAACAATGAAACCCGGGAAAAAAGCTAAAATAAAACTTTACGATCGCTGCGCCCCGAAGATATTAACCGATCTTCCTCAAATTTTGCACAAAAGCTAATTATCACCAAAGACAACATTTCGCAACTATTAGAAGTTGATCTGAAAAACTTTTCATTTTTCGCATCACCCTAGTGTATATGTGTGTATGTATGCATGGGTGTGCGTGTTGTGTATGCAGTGCTGTGTGTGTACGCGCGCGCGTATGTATGTGTGTGTGTAGGCGTTCGTGTGTGTGTATGTAGGCATATGTGTTTGTGTCTGTGTGCAGGCATGAGTGTGTGTATGTGTATTTGTGTGTGTGTGTGTGTAGGAGTGTGTGTTTGTGTCTGTGCGCAGACATGAGTGTGTAGGCGTGTGCGTGTGTGTGTAGGATATGGACGCAACCTGGAGACGGTTTTCGCAAGAGTAGCAGCATCGTGAGGTCGATCGACGCGACGATGGTGCTGGCAGAGGGTGCTGGTGGAAAAATAAAATCAGCGTAAAATCAAAAACAGTCAAGTGGGAACAATAAGCAATCGTGATTGCTCAAAAAAAAAAAAAAAATGCAGTTACTGCCTTTTACCTGCACAAGGCAGTACAGGCCTTCATTGAATTATTTTTCTAAATTATGCTGCGTAACAGTACCTACCAGGGCTACTAGTACTATATCTTGCCCCGAGACAAAGGAGAGGTTCACCAACCATTTGTACTGGTCATCTCCAAATTTTTAATTTTGCCACTTACATCCCTTTGCTTCTCACTGCCTCATATGTACATTCGTCTGCTTTTAAGCACACATATTTAACACTAGAACGACTGACCTTTTTCAGTATACTTAGAAAGACTGAAGGGGCCAGTGTGGCCCCTACCCAATTTTGGGGTAAATTATTTTAAAAATTCTTCCTGAGTGTGTCCACATGTCCAATGCACCTTCTTTCATGACTAAATAAATACTTAGTATGCAATTATTTGTAGTGTTTCTCTCTATACTGGCCAAAAGCTTTGATTAGTTTTTCTTTTCAAGAGCAATTGCTACCATTAGGCTGGTAAGCAGTCAGTACTGTTTATAGCATTTGGATATCCAACTGGCTGTATAAAGCGAAAGTTACAGGTTAAACTAGAGAGAATGGCCTTTTTTTTATGCTAGACCAATTAGGAGAAAGGAAAAAAAAATTTTTTTAATTGTAAAAAAGCTCAGGGGCCACTGTGGCCCCTCCCGTCTTTCTAGGTATAAGGATCAATATTTACAGTACTATGAGGCGTATGATAAAATGACTAAACAAGCATTCAAATAGTGTCATATAATGAAAAGTCAGGAAGTTACATTACGTTCCGTTAGACATTATCCGAGTTATCAAACAACAAACTATGCGAGGGGCCACACAGGCCCCTCCGTCTTTCTAGTGTTAAATGGATTTTTGGTGCGATTTCAATGTTTCAATAGCGGGTACGATCCTCATCCGGAGGTTTTTTTAAATTACAAGAACCATGATATTTTTACAGGCAAAGAAATTAGATTCAAAGGGGGACTCAGGAGCGTGTAAAAGAATTAACTTAGGGAGGGGTCGAAACCAAATATTACGAGAACTTTCCAGATAAAGCTTGAAAATATTTAAATCTTTATTCACAATGAGTGTTTTAAATTTATTTTGAGAGAGACCAGGGCAATTTCGGCACCCTCCTTAAATGTGCCTTGGGAGTTCCTGTTTTTCTCACAAGCAAGTTTGAGTGTTTGTATACGCAAACAAAATACATGCACACCAATGGTGAGTTCGTAAATTTTGAAGTCCCAGAAAATCGATGAGAAGAAGTCCTCAGACGTGATCTACTTTATGCAAAAGGGAAATTTATTTTTCCAGAAGAGGGAAATAGATGCTCTGATCTTGTAAACAGGAGTGTCCCGATGGGAGGTCGCGGGAGGTCACCGTGACCTCCCCAAAAATTCCTTATTCGGCACATTTTGCCTGACGATTTTGTAAAAATGTCATCATCGGCGAAATTTGGAGTTCTATTCGGCAAATTGAGACTTCCGCCCTCTCAAAAATTTTAGTTAGGGATACCCTTGCTTGTAAACTTGTCAAGGTTCCACGAGAGGGAAATTTATGTCTATATTGCAGTTCGTAACTGAGTTTGGGCTACAAAATATATTTCAAAAGAAAACGTATGAAAATTGTAGAGAATTATTTCAAAATTCTTATTTGTCTGGGAGGAAAAATATTCTAGATTTTGTATAACGGTACTGGATAACTGCTGCAGACTTCGCAGTAGCTCTAAAAATTTGAAAAAGCTCATATTCCATTGAAAATGTTAAATATATAAACTAAAAACTTATAAATGTTACGTGAGTTCAATTATTTGATAAATTTAGATAAAAGTTCTTATTTTTGATAGTTTCTTTGGATTTCTGATAGATGGCAGCACTTCATGAAGTTCAAAGATTTGATAAATGGTTTTTTTTTTGTAAAATATTACTGAATATAGAACAATAAAACTAATTAACAGACTCTGAACTCAGTCACCAATCACCATAATTAATAATATATGCCCTTAAAACAATGGCACAACTAATGGAAAATATATTTTCCCAACTAATTTAAATGAGTCAGAATAAGCAAAAAAGAAAAATTGGCAAGCAAGAAAAATGAATTTAAAAATTAAAAAGGATACCCCCAGTCCTTTTGCAAATTTATGTTTCTGGGGCTACACCGTCCCCAATGTTTGTCACTTCTTGATATAGTAATAAACGAAAAATGTTTTCCATTCATTTTAAAGGCAGACATCGTTTTACGTCTTGATGTCGCTAGAATACCTTAAGATTTCATTAAATGATTTCGGTAAAACGAAATCTTACTATTTTAACAAAAATGTTAACATAAACATGACGGGAAAAAGATCATTAAAATAATACTGTTACAAATCCTGTAAATAGTAATTATTGTAGTAACGTAACCTGTAAATAGTTTCCCGTAATGAATATACAACCCCTTTTTCATATGGCTAAAATATACGACCCCTATTCCCTTTTTTGTTCATTGATAAAATTTGATAACGGTCAACGCATTTCGAGAAGCGTGTGGAATATTTGAGAAAATTCTTTTCGGTGTATTTAAGCCGTTAGCGATGGATAAACAGTTAGTTTCGTTTCAGATTTCGAACTGTGAGTGTGTATTAGCTCTGTTTATAGCGAGGCATTTCGCTGTGTTGTTTTCGTATTTGGAAGTAAATACGTGTGTAAACGTTGAGTTTACGGTGTTGTGTGATAATTGCTTTATTGCTGATGAATAATTTAGCAGTTGTTGGCGATCTTTCCTGTACATAGTGTAAATAAATTTCCTGTGTTTTTATCAAGAACTGTGTCTTCATTTCAAGAAAGTGGAAGTCGCACCGAATCCGTTACAATTTGGCGCCCAACGTGGGGCTTCTTCTGGACTTTCTTGGAGTAAGTGACTTTGGACATTTTTTCATAAAGACTTTTTTTGAATTAGGACTTTATTTTTATGGTGATTACTCGCGCAATGGATGAACAATTAAAACAACTTCTTGACGCAATCACCTCTGTGAAGAGTGATATGGCGGCTAATCAAGAACAATTAAAAAATGATATGGCGGCTAATCAAGAACAATTAAAAAATGATATGGCGGCTAATCAAGAACAATTAAAAAATGATCTGACTGCAAGTATGTTGGCAAATCAAGACCAGTTAAAAAGCGATTTAACGGTGCTGAAAAAGGACTTAACGTCTAACCAAGAAGAAATTAAAAACGACCTTATTTCGGTAAAGACTGTGATGGAAAATAAATTTAATGACATAGAGCATCGAGTTGATGCTATTGAAGAAAAATTTAATACCGTTGAAAGCCGATTCAATGCTGTAGAAAATAAATTTGAAGATGAAGGTAGAAGATTTCATCTACTAAAAGAAGAGATCTTTAAGGACGTGGAAAGGAGATTGGCGACCGCGGAAAGCAGCTCTGTACAGTTTGGCGCTCCCACATCGGTTGCTCGATCGTCCATTAAACTTGCCACATTTGATGGGAAAACTTCGTGGCAGGTTTACAAAACTCAATTCATGATAGTGGCGGAAGCGAACGGATGGGACTCTGCTACCAAGGCCTGTCATCTTGCAGCATCTCTGAGAGGTGACGCAGCGGACATTCTCCAGACCCTTCCGGACAGCCAGCGCCTGGATTTCGCCGCCCTCACATCTGCGTTGGAGCTTCGCTTCGGTGAGAAGTGCCAGAAAGATTTCAGCCGACTCCAGTTGAAGTCCCGTTTCCAGAAAACCGGGGAAACCCTGCAAGAGCTAGCGGCGGACGTCGAGAGATTGTCTCATCTTGCTTTTTGTGACTGTCCTGCGGATGTTCGAGACAACCTGGCACTCAACTACTACATCGACGGGGTTCGAGATCCGGAAATCCAGAAAGCTCTACGGATGGCGGATGTCAAAGACCTGAGTTCTGCTGTTGTGTATGCGATGAAGTTGGAGGCCGCCCAGCAAGCAACCCGCAAGGATCGCCATTCAATCCGCGGCGTGAAAACTGATGAGCCTGATCCGGTTTCGTCACGTTTTGCTAATCTGGAAAAGCAAATAAAAGAAATTGCAGGAATCCTCAAAAGGAATTCGGCTCCCAAGGACCATAATGGACAATCACTTAAGTGCTGGAAATGTGGTGGCGAGGGTCACTTACGAAGAAACTGTGAAGCTCGTCAAGAAACCAGAGGGAAGAGCACCTCTCCCTCGCAGGTCCAGGAAAACTAAGCCATGGCAATCTCGCGGGGCGGAGGTCGCCAAATTGGAATGAGCCCCATCTTAAAGTTTTCCAGATTTCATCGACGAGTGGCGGCAGTAATGGACTATTTGTTTACGCATATGTAAACGGGTTTCCCTGCGAACTGATTATTGACACTGGAGCCAATGTTACGATCATTAGAACAGATGTGACTCGTCAATTTGGACTCAACATTCTGTGGACGCCGCCCTGCGTTACCCTCCAAACTGTGACAGGTGACAAGATCGAGATTGAAGGTAAAGTGAACTTAGAAATTGTGTTTGGAAATGCCATTTACCATCATACCGCATTCGTTGCTGCTATCATAGACCCCTTCATTCTCGGATTGGACTTTTTAAAGAAGTATGACTTCAACCTCGACTTCAAGACTAACGAGCTGCACTCGACGAGAGAAGACATAGCAGTCTTTCCCGCAGAAAGTGATGTAAAATCCGCTCATCAAATAATTGCCCAAACAGATTTATCAATTCCCTCAAGGTCAGAATCATTAATACCCGGCTCCATTGAAGAAAGCAATAGTTTTAGATTTGGACTCATTGAATACCCCAACTTAAGCAATAACCCAAAAGGAGTGCTGGTGGCATCTACGCTTGTGGACCTTTCCAAGGATGTAATTCCTGTGAGAGTCGCCAACGTGAGTGAAAGGCCAAGGAATATCCGGAAAGGCGAAGTGTTAGCAACTTGTACTCCCGTAAACTGCATCATTAGAAGAATCAATTCCCCCGAGACTGTGTCTTCTGAGTCCTTGACATCGAAGTTAATTGGGAGTGCACCCTTATCGAAGGATCAAAGAACTGCTGCGGAACAATTGGTGGACGACTTCAAGCATCTGTTTTCATCTACATCGGAGGATGTGGGCCGGACGAATTTAACGCAGCATAGGATCTACACTGGAGAACACCCCCCTATTAAACAGCATCCAAGACGACTACCGTTCGCCAAGAAGGAAGAAGTTGAAACCCTCCTGAAAGAGATGAAGGAGAATGATGTAATCGAACCTTCATCCAGTCCTTGGGCCTCTCCCATCGTCTTGGTCCGAAAGAAAGATGGCTCCACCAGATTTTGTGTCGATTACCGACGACTGAATGAAATCACCAAGAAAGACAGTTACCCTCTTCCACGGATAGACGACACCTTAGACACTCTTTCCGGACACAAGTGGTTTTCGACCCTGGACTTGAAGAGCGGCTACTGGCAGGTTGAGATACACCCTGATGACCGAGAGAAGACAGCGTTTACAACTGGACAAGGCTTATGGCAGTTTAAAGTGATGCCCTTCGGCCTCTGCAATGCACCAGCTACGTTCGAGCGTCTTATGGAGACAGTGTTAAGAGGACTTTCCTACGAATCCTGTCTGGTCTACTTAGACGATATCATCATCGTGGGACGCAGTTTCGAAGAACATCTGGCAAATCTTAGGAAGGTGCTGCAAAAGCTTAAGGAAGCCAATCTGAAGTTAAGTCCGTCCAAATGTAATTTGTTCCGCCGGGAAGTGAACTATCTTGGTCACATCATCTCTTCTGAGGGTGTGCAAACCGATCCAGAGAAGGTATCTGCGGTCAAGAGTTGGAGTCGTCCCGAAAACATCCATCAGCTGCGAAGTTTCCTGGGGCTCTGCACGTACTATAGGAAGTTTGTGAAGGGTTTTTCCAACATTGCACGACCTTTGCATAAGCTGACGGAGAGCAAGCAAAAGTTCGAATGGTCCAAAGAATGCGAAAATGCATTTCTACGACTGAAGGAGGCTTTAACATCAACGCCTATCCTCGCCTATCCTCAGCCTGAAAAATCCTTCATCCTGGACACTGATGCGAGCAACGAGGGCATCGGAGCTGTTTTATCCCAAGAAATTGACGGAAATGAACATGTCATCGCTTACTGGAGCAAATGCTTATCAAAGTCGGAGCGAAATTACTGCGTCACCAGAAAGGAGTTACTGGCCATAGTGAAAGCTGTAGAACACTTCCATCATTACCTCTACGGCCGAAAATTTCTGCTACGGTCAGATCATGCCTCGTTAACTTGGCTTTTGAACTTCAGGAATCCAGAAGGCCAGATAGCCAGGTGGATACAGCGGCTCCAGGAATATGACATGGAGATCAAGCACCGAAAAGGGTTATCTCACGGGAATGCTGACGCTTTATCAAGGAGACCCTGTCCTGAGAACTGCCACTATTGTTCCCGAATCGAGAAACAGTATGGAACGACTAGCCCTACCGCCTATCAGGTGACAGTGACTCCAACATCATCAGAACCTGATCCATGGAGTGACGACCAAGTTCGAAAAGATCAACTTGAAGACCCCGACATAAAACCAATTTTGGAGTTCATGGAAAGTGACAGTCGACGCCCTAGCTGGCAGAACGTTTCCATCTTCAGTCCTGCAACAAAAAGATACTGGGCTTTATGGAACTCACTCCATTTACGGAACGGCGTGCTACACCGGAAATGGGAATCTGACGACGGCAAGACATCTAGGTGGCAGTTACTACTTCCCCGATCCAGGATTTCAGATGTTCTGAAAGAAATACATAGTAGTGCGACTGGAGGACATTTTGGTGTCTTGAAAACCCTCAATAAAGTTCGGGAGCGCCTCTTCTGGAGCAAGGCGAAGGATGACGTGGAGAAGTGGTGCCGTTCTTGTGACGCCTGTGCTGCTCGTAAAGGACCGAAGAAGAGAAGCAGAGGGAAGCTACATCTGTACAACGTTGGAGCTCCTTTCGAACGAATTGGGATCGACATCCTGGGTCCTCTACCAAGAACTGCTGATGGGAACAAATACATTCTTGTTTCCATCGACTACTTCACCAAATGGCCGGAAGCATATCCCATTCCAGATCAAGAGGCCACCACCGTAGCAGAGACTCTAGTTCAACATTGGATCTCGAGATATGGAACACCTTTGCAGATTCATTCCGATCAAGGGAGGAATTTCATCTCTGCTGTGTTTAAGGACCTATGTCAAATTTTCGGAATTGAGAAAACTAGGACAACACCACTACACCCACAATCGGACGGCATGGTGGAGAGATTTAACCGCACAATCCTGAACAATCTCTCGCTTATGGTATCCAGAAATCAACAGGATTGGGACAAGAAGCTACCTTTGTTCCTGCTGGCCTACCGAAGTGCTGTCCACGAGACTACCGGATTTGCCCCATCTCAGATGCTCTTCGGACGAGAGCTTCGGCTACCTTGTGATCTCGTCTTCGGTCGTCCTCCGGATGCGCCTTCATCGCCTGAGGAGTACATCCAGGATCTCCAGGCCCGGTTGGAAGACGTTCATAACTTCGCACGAGAGCGAATCAACATCGCGGCGGAGAAGATGAAGACCCGATACGACACAAGGTCTACTGGACATGAATTCAACGAAGGCGACAAGGTTTGGTTATGGAATCCCATCCGACGGAAAGGTCTGTCACCCAAATTGCAGTCGCATTGGGATGGACCCTACAAAGTCCTTAACCGACTAAATGACGTCGTAGTGAGGATCCAAAAATCACCTAATGCAAAACCTAGGGTTGTACATTATGATCGGTTAGCCCCATACTATGGCCATAGTTCATGAGTATTACGTAAACAACCATGGTTGATAACATAAAAGTTGTAGATAATTAATTTTTGCTTTTAATGTTTAGTAATATTTCTTGTTATTATTGTATTTTCTGTATCTGTTAGTTATTAATTAATGTGTACATTTGTGAACATGTGATAGAAGTTTGGCACCCTTTCTGGGGATTGTACTGCCCGGGACGTGCAGTCCTTAGGAAGGGGGCAATGTTACAAATCCTGTAAATAGTAATTATTGTAGTAACGTAACCTGTAAATAGTTTCCCGTAATGAATATACAACCCCTTTTTCATATGGCTAAAATATACGACCCCTATTCCCTTTTTTGTTCATTGATAAAATTTGATAACGGTCAACGCATTTCGAGAAGCGTGTGGAATATTTGAGAAAATTCTTTTCGGTGTATTTAAGCCGTTAGCGATGGATAAACAGTTAGTTTCGTTTCAGATTTCGAACTGTGAGTGTGTATTAGCTCTGTTTATAGCGAGGCATTTCGCTGTGTTGTTTTCGTATTTGGAAGTAAATACGTGTGTAAACGTTGAGTTTACGGTGTTGTGTGATAATTGCTTTATTGCTGATGAATAATTTAGCAGTTGTTGGCGATCTTTCCTGTACATAGTGTAAATAAATTTCCTGTGTTTTTATCAAGAACTGTGTCTTCATTTCAAGAAAGTGGAAGTCGCACCGAATCCGTTACAATACTAATAGTAGTAATAAAGCTCTCCGAAGTACCTCTATTTTCAGAAAAAAAGTAGTTCCTGCTCCCCTCACTATTTGGGAAAATTTCTGACGTGAACACTTCACACTCAAACCACTCTATAATTATTCAATGAAAAATTATGAAAATTATGCGAGTTATAGAGAACTTTCTGCGAGATGTTCCCCACCCCTGCTAAAATTCATCGCATGTTATTTCTGAATAATAATAATAAAAAAATTAATTTGAATTTTGTCATCTTGAATTCAAATTATGTTTTTCGCAATCACGAGTGTGTGTGTCTATGTAGGCGTGTGTGTTTGTGTGTGGGGAGGGGGTATGTGTGTTTGTGTGTAGAGGGTATGTGTATGTGGGCATGTGTGTTTGTGTTTGTGTGCAGGTATGAGTGTTGGTAGTTGTGTGTATGAGTGTTTGTGTGCGTGGGAGCGGGGTGTGTAGTCATATGTGTTTGTGTCTGTGTGCAGGCATGAATGTGTGGGTAGTTGTATGTATGTGTAGGTGTCTGTATGTATGCGCGTGTATATGTGTTTGTGTGTGTATATGTTTGTGTGTATGTGTTTGTGTATGTGTGTGTATGTGTTTGTGTATGTGTGTGTAGGTGTTTGTGTGTGTGTGTATGTGTTTGTGTATGTGTGTGTAGGTGTTTGTGTGTGTATGTGTGCGCGTGTGTGTGTGTAGTTGTGTATGTAGGCGCGTGTGTGTAGGACATGGATGCAACCTGGAGACAGCTTTCGCTATAGGAGCAGCATCGTGAAGACCCGGTCTACGGTGATGGTGCGGAGGGTGGCGGTGGGAAAATAAAAAGATAGCACGCCAAAAACAGTCAAATGAAAGCAATAAGCAATCGTGATTGCTCAAAAAAAAATCTGTAAAAAACGTTTCTTAGCCAACACAGTGTTAATGTAAGGAAAACAACTTGTCAAAGCATTCTCTCTCTCTCTCTCACTATATTATCAGGATTTCTACTGATACTAAACGTGCTAGAAACGTACTTTTGTTTCACATACTGGAAATATTGAAACTATACTGAAATTTTTTTTTTTGAAATACTGGAAAAATGTAAAAACAAAATATTGAGTGGAATATGTACTACTGACTGGAGCTGAAAGATTTGCATAGGAAAATTGAGAACATTGCAGAGATTAGGAGTATATGCTTTCAGTTTTTCAAAAATTTGAAGAGCAGTTTCTCGCATAATCAACATTGACAAAAATTGGTGATTGGTTGACTGAAAAACAAAAAAAATAATTTGAATTTTGAAATCTTGAATTCAAATTATGTTTTTCGCAATCACGAGTGTGTGTGTATGCAGGCATGTGTGTTTGTCTGTGTGCATGCATGTGTGTATATGTTTTTATAGGTGTGTGTATGTACGCGCGTGTGTGTGTATGAATGTGTGTTAGCGTAGGATATAGAAGCAAAACCTGGAGACAGTATTCGATGGAGGAGAAGCATTGGGAGGGGCCGGTCGACGGCGCGGCGGTGCTGCAGAGGACGGCGGGAGGAAAATAAAATCATAGGAACATCAAAACCGTCAAGTGGGAACAATAAGCAATCGTGATTGCTCAAAAAAAAAAAAAAAAAAAAAGAAGTGAATTCAAAAAGTGAAAAAATTGCAAACTATTTTAATTTGATAGAAATTATCTTTATTTTCATTATACACTAAGCACTTTTATTGTTCAGTTTCGTTCCTGTTAACGATTGAAAAATAAAAGCAAAATTATTTTGGAATAAAACTTTAAATTTCTTATGCTTGTTCAATTTATTCATTTTCTTCTTCTTCTTCTTCTTATTATTATTATAGGCAGCTATTTAGAAAATTTACAAGCAAAGCCTTACTGTGCTGAAGTTAAATTAAACTACTAGTTGGTAACCTTAACTTTTGGCAGGTTGAGACTGATAATCTCCCTAATCTTCGAGGCTGATAATTAATGTCAATTAAATAATGCAGGGACACAATTTTTGACAAAATTTCTGATGAGTTCGACTTTTGGTTTATTTTAGAACAAAGTAGGCCTGTTGATGTCAAAACTAGTTATTTTTCATCCACTACGTCAGCTTTTTCTATATAACTGTATGAGTGTGAAAGTGACCTCTTTACTCTCCTATTGGCTGATTTAATTTTTACATTGAAATAAAAGTTCTTTTTCAAAATATTTTCATTATTATTGCAACAAGTTTTTTTCCCACTTCATTGTCACGGAAAAGAGAGAGGAAAAAAAATTATATTAATTTGAATTTTTGTCATCTTGAATTCAAATTATGTTTTTCGCAATCACGAGTGTGTGTGTGTGTATGTAGGCGTGTGTGTTTGTGTCTGTGTGCAGGCATGAGTGTGTGTGTGTAGGTGTGCGTATGTGTGTTTGTGTGTGTGTAGGTATGCGTATGTGTGTGTAGGTGTGTGTATGTATGTGTGTGTGTAGGATAAAGACGCAACCTAGAGATGGCTTTCGCTAGAGGAGCAGCATCAGGAGAGGCCGGTCAACGGTGGTGCTGCAGCGGAAGACGGGTGGGAAAATAAAATCATAGGACAACAAAAACAGTCAAATGAGGACAATAAGCAATGTGTTTGCTTAACAAATGAGAACAATAAGCAATTTGTGGTTGGTAAAAAAAAATTATTTTGAATTTTGACATTTTGAATTCAGGTTATGTTTTTCGCAATCACGAGTGTGTGTGTTTATGTAGGCATGTGTGTTTGTGTCTGTGTGCAGGCATGAGTGTGTGTGTGTAGGTGTGCGTATGTGTGTTTGTGTGTGTGTAGGTATGCGTATGTGTGTGTAGGTGTGTGTATGTATGTGTGTGTGTAGGATAAAGACGCAACCTAGAGACGGTTTTCGCTAGAGGAGCAGCATCAGGAGAGGCCGGTCGACGGTGGTGCTGCAGCGGAAGGCGGGGGGAAAATAAAATCATAGGACAACAAAAACAGTCAAATGAGGACAATAAGCAATGTGTTTGCTTAACAAATGAGAACAATAAGCAATTTGTGGTTGGTAAAAAAAAATTATTTTGAATTTTGACATTTTGAATTCAGGTTATGTTTTTCGCAATCACGAGTGTGTGTGTTTATGTAGGCATGTGTGTTTGTGTCTGTGTGCAGGCATGAGTGTGTGTGTGTAGGTGTGCGTATGTGTGTTTGTGTGTGTGTAGGTATGCGTATGTGTGTGTAGGTGTGTGTATGTATGTGTGTGTGTAGGATAAAGACGCAACCTAGAGACGGTTTTCGCTAGAGGAGCAGCATCAGGAGAGGCCGGTCGACGGTGGTGCTGCAGCGGAAGGCGGGGGGAAAATAAAATCATAGGACAACAAAAACAGTCAAATGAGGACAATAAGCAATGTGTTTGCTTAACAAATGAGAACAATAAGCAATTTGTGGTTGGTAAAAAAAAATTATTTTGAATTTTGACATTTTGAATTCAGGTTATGTTTTTCGCAATCACGAGTGTGTGTGTTTATGTAGGCATGTGTGTTTGTGTCTGTGTGCAGGCATGAGTGTGTGTGTGTAGGTGTGCGTATGTGTGTTTGTGTGTGTGTAGGTATGCGTATGTGTGTGTAGGTGTGTGTATGTATGTGTGTGTGTAGGATAAAGACGCAACCTAGAGACGGTTTTCGCTAGAGGAGCAGCATCAGGAGAGGCCGGTCGACGGTGGTGCTGCAGCGGAAGGCGGGGGGAAAATAAAATCATAGGACAACAAAAACAGTCAAATGAGGACAATAAGCAATGTGTTTGCTTAACAAATGAGAACAATAAGCAATTTGTGGTTGGTAAAAAAAAATTATTTTGAATTTTGACATTTTGAATTCAGGTTATGTTTTTCGCAATCACGAGTGTGTGTGTTTATGTAGGCATGTGTGTTTGTGTCTGTGTGCAGGCATGAGTGTGTGTGTGTAGGTGTGCGTATGTGTGTTTGTGTGTGTGTAGGTATGCGTATGTGTGTGTAGGTGTGTGTATGTATGTGTGTGTGTAGGATAAAGACGCAACCTAGAGACGGTTTTCGCTAGAGGAGCAGCATCAGGAGAGGCCGGTCGACGGTGGTGCTGCAGCGGAAGGCGGGGGGAAAATAAAATCATAGGACAACAAAAACAGTCAAATGAGGACAATAAGCAATGTGTTTGCTTAACAAATGAGAACAATAAGCAATTTGTGGTTGGTAAAAAAAAAATTATTTTGAATTTTGACATTTTGAATTCAGGTTATGTTTTTCGCAATCACGAGTGTGTGTGTTTATGTAGGCATGTGTGTTTGTGTCTGTGTGCAGGCATGAGTGTGTGTGTGTAGGTGTGCGTATGTGTGTTTGTGTGTGTGTAGGTATGCGTATGTGTGTGTAGGTGTGTGTATGTATGTGTGTGTGTAGGATAAAGACGCAACCTAGAGACGGTTTTCGCTAGAGGAGCAGCATCAGGAGAGGCCGGTCGACGGTGGTGCTGCAGCGGAAGGCGGGGGGAAAATAAAATCATAGGACAACAAAAACAGTCAAATGAGGACAATAAGCAATGTGTTTGCTTAACAAATGAGAACAATAAGCAATTTGTGGTTGGTAAAAAAAAATTATTTTGAATTTTGACATTTTGAATTCAGGTTATGTTTTTCGCAATCACGAGTGTGTGTGTTTATGTAGGCATGTGTGTTTGTGTCTGTGTGCAGGCATGATTGTGTGTGTGTAGGTGTGCGTATGTGTGTTTGTGTGTGTGTAGGTATGCGTATGTGTGTGTAGGTGTGTGTATGTATGTGTGTGTGTAGGATAAAGACGCAACCTAGAGACGGTTTTCGCTAGAGGAGCAGCATCAGGAGAGGCCGGTCGACGGTGGTGCTGCAGCGGAAGGCGGGGGGAAAATAAAATCATAGGACAACAAAAACAGTCAAATGAGGACAATAAGCAATGTGTTTGCTTAACAAATGAGAACAATAAGCAATTTGTGGTTGGTAAAAAAAAATTATTTTGAATTTTGACATTTTGAATTCAGGTTATGTTTTTCGCAATCACGAGTGTGTGTGTTTATGTAGGCATGTGTGTTTGTGTCTGTGTGCAGGCATGAGTGTGTGTGTGTAGGTGTGCGTATGTGTGTTTGTGTGTGTGTAGGTATGCGTATGTGTGTGTAGGTGTGTGTATGTATGTGTGTGTGTAGGATAAAGACGCAACCTAGAGACGGTTTTCGCTAGAGGAGCAGCATCAGGAGAGGCCGGTCGACGGTGGTGCTGCAGCGGAAGGCGGGGGGAAAATAAAATCATAGGACAACAAAAACAGTCAAATGAGGACAATAAGCAATGTGTTTGCTTAACAAATGAGAACAATAAGCAATTTGTGGTTGGTAAAAAAAAATTATTTTGAATTTCGACATTTTGAATTCAGGTTATGTTTTTCGCAATCACGAGTGTGTGTGTTTATGTAGGCATGTGTGTTTGTGTCTGTGTGCAGGCATGAGTGTGTGTGTGTAGGTGTGCGTATGTGTGTTTGTGTGTGTGTAGGTATGCGTATGTGTGTGTAGGTGTGTGTATGTATGTGTGTGTGTAGGATAAAGACGCAACCTAGAGACGGTTTTCGCTAGAGGAGCAGCATCAGGAGAGGCCGGTCGACGGTGGTGCTGCAGCGGAAGGCGGGGGGAAAATAAAATCATAGGACAACAAAAACAGTCAAATGAGGACAATAAGCAATGTGTTTGCTTAACAAATGAGAACAATAAGCAATTTGTGGTTGGTAAAAAAAAATTATTTTGAATTTTGACATTTTGAATTCAGGTTATGTTTTTCGCAATCACGAGTGTGTGTGTTTATGTAGGCATGTGTGTTTGTGTCTGTGTGCAGGCATGAGTGTGTGTGTGTAGGTGTGCGTATGTGTGTTTGTGTGTGTGTAGGTATGCGTATGTGTGTGTAGGTGTGTGTATGTATGTGTGTGTGTAGGATAAAGACGCAACCTAGAGACGGTTTTCGCTAGAGGAGCAGCATCAGGAGAGGCCGGTCGACGGTGGTGCTGCAGCGGAAGGCGGGGGGAAAATAAAATCATAGGACAACAAAAACAGTCAAATGAGGACAATAAGCAATGTGTTTGCTTAACAAATGAGAACAATAAGCAATTTGTGGTTGGTAAAAAAAAATTATTTTGAATTTTGACATTTTGAATTCAGGTTATGTTTTTCGCAATCACGAGTGTGTGTGTGTATGTATGTAGGCATGTGTGTTTATGTGTGTGTGGGGGGGGGGGTATGTGTGTTAGTGTGTAGGGGGGTATGTGTATGTGTGTGTAGGCATGTGTGTTTGTGTCTGTGTGCAGGTATGAGTGTGTGGGTAGTTGTGTGTATGAGTGTTTGTGTGTGGTGGGGAGTGTGTATGTGTGTATAGGCATATGTGTTTGTGTCCGTGTGCAGGCATGAGTGTGATGAGTGTGTGGGTAGTTGTGTGTAGGCATGAGTGTGATGAGTGTGCGGGTAGTTGTGTGTAGGTGTGTGTGTAGGTGTAGGTGTCTGTATGTATGTGTAGGTGTCTGTATGTATGTGTAGATGTCTGTATGTATGCGTGTGTGTATGTATGTGTTTGTGTGTGTATGTGTTTGTGTGTGTGTATGTGTTTGCGTGTGTATGTGTTTGTGTGTGTATGTGTGTGTAGGTGTATGTATTTGTGTGTGTGTAGTTGTGTATGTATGCGCGTGTGTGTAGCATATGGATGCAACCTGGAGACGGTTTTCACTATAGGAGCAGCATCGCGAGGAGCCGGTCGACGGTGATGCTGCAGAGGGTGCTGGCGGGAAAATAAAATGATAGCACATCAAAACAGTCAAGTGAGAACAATAAGCAATCGTGATTGCTCAAAAAAAAAAAAAATGAATTTTGTCATCTTGAATTCAAATTATGTTTTTCGCAATCACGAGTGTGTGTGTATATGTAAGCGTATGTGTTTGTGTGTGGGGGTATGTGTGTGTGTAGGCATGTGTGTTTGTGTCTGTGTGCAGGCATGAGTGTGTGGGTAGTTGTGTGTATGTGTGTGTGGGGGTATGTGTATGTGTGTGTAGGCATATGTGTTTGTGTCTGTGTGCAGGCATGAGTGTGCGGGTAGTTGTGTGTATGTGAGTGTGTGTGTGTGTTTGTGTGTGTATGTGTTTGTGTGTGTATGTGTTTGTGTGTAGGTGTATGTATGTGTGTAGGTGTATATATGTATATGTGTGTAGGTGCGTATATGTATGCGTGTAAGTGTAGGATATTGACGAAACCTTGAGACGGTTTTCGCTAGAGGTGCAGCAACGTGAGGACCCGGTCGACGGTGATGCTGCGGAGGGTGGCGGTGGGAAAAATGATAGGAACGTCAAAAACAGTCAAATGAAAGCAATAAGCAATCGTGATTGCTCAAAAAAAAAAAAAAAAAAAGAAAGAAAGAAAACCAATAACTAAGTAAATAAATAAATTTTCAGTTTAGAAAGCAAAAGAGATCCGTGTTCAGCAGAAACACAATTGGTCTTTTTTTGTATTGGGTACACAATGTAATTGCTACGTAATAAAAAAAATAGTTTTCTTTGTTATATATTTTTTAAAAATGTCCTACATTTTGTGAATTGGTCGCTTTGAGCCTATGTAGATCAAAAATGTGAAGTGGTGAAATGAAACAGAAATTTTTTTTATACTCAGGGGCCAAACCACTGTTCCCCAGTGTAATTAATTTCACGAGCAGTTTTAGAACCACTCGCGTTACTTCTTGAATGGAGAATTTTTAGACTATTTACTAAACAAATAAACTTCTGCTAAATATAGAAAATGGCCCTATCCAATTGAATTTTTTAAAAATGTTTGTTGGTGTCAAAGGTTTGAAATCGCAACAACGAAAATAAAACGTAGCTTGTAAATTGCCCAAAGTACAATATAACGGCGAGTTAGAGTGAGCAGAAAAACATTTTAGATACTAACACACCTCGTTAGCTGCGAAGAAATGTAGAAAATAATGTTTTACAGAGGTTCATATTACAAATATCGTAAATTTTATCGCAATGCATCTGGTTAAATACCAAAAGTTTCGGACCCTAGATTCACCAAGTTAGCGATAAACAATTGGCAACATATCGACACGCAGTCTCCAATTTATTTCAATTTGAATTGAAGTTATAATATTAATTTGAAACTAAAACGTAATAAAAAGTCCTTTTGGAACGCCCGATTGGAACCAAAAAGAGAGGTAAAAACTGTACCTCATACAGAACCTACAGGGTGCGGCAAAAAACCCCGGAAAAACAATTTTTTAATTAACTTTATGAAAATAAAGATATTAACAAAACACAACAATTAATAGTATGAGTAGACCTTTAATTATCAATTTATTTAATTGGTTTCCAACTTACCGCCTTTTGCAGTGATGCATAGGCTCAACTACTTATTCAAACGAAAGCAAATGCTTTAGAGAGTCCAAACTTTTGTTTAGTTTACGGTTGGTACTAGACTATTAAATAGACCATATACAGGGTGGTTATAATTAAAGTTACCCTGTTTAGACCCCTCTAGTGACCGTTCTACGCATCGGATTTCGGTGAAACTTGGAATATATATTATATAGATCATGGGGAGCAGGATTATGCAATAAAAAAAATAGTTCAAAAATCGACGATAGGTGGCGCTCTACACACGTAAAACATCCAGCAATGACAATGTTGTGTATGAACAGTCACTGCATCCCGATTACATTACTGTATGGTGTGATTTCACCGGTGATTTCATCCTCGGTCCCTATTTCTTCGAGGAGACCCCGCCCCAAGGTCCTAAAAGGTGTTCCGTCACAGATCCCCGATATTGCGCACTTCTTGAGCAGCAAGTCAGTGGCGTATATATGTTTTTATTTTGGAGGGGGCCCATATAATCAAGTTTAGCTTCCCTCCTTTTTTTTGTGACTTCAATTTTTTTTTGAGGGAAGGGGGAGCAACAATGCCCTGATCTTTTCCTTTTTTTCAAGGTGGGGTAAGGACTTCATACTGTCACCCAGTGGCTCAACCAAAAACTAGTGTTAGGAGGGCACTTCTTAAAAAATTCTCGCTTCTGTTGGGTAGGGGGTCCGGGGGTTCACCCCCGGAAATTTTTTGGAATTGTAGTCCTAAGAATGCAGTTTTAGACGGTCTTTGGGAATGAATGCTTCGGGGAGGAAAATTTCGGGGTGCCTTCTGCGGAAATTTTTAGAAATTGAAACCTTAAAAATGCCATTATAGGCTATATTTATTAATGTTGGTGTAATGAAGGGAATGGGACTTTTTGAAGTTGCCCTGATTGATTATTTTTAAAAATAGAGTGAAATCTATCATTCCTCTGCCCAACTTTTCGAAATTGAAGTTCTGAAAACGCAGTTTCAAACGAAATTCATTGATGTTACGGGCAGGGCGGTTCTGGGGCTCTCCCCAAAAATTATTTTGAAATTTAAGTCCTAAAAAAGGAAGTTTTCAAGAGATATTCAGTAATACTAGGTGGAGGGATTTAAAAGCTCTCCACCACGAATTTTTCGAAGTTGTAGTTTTTTTCATTTTCAAGTTTCATGTAGCAGCAGTCGGTCCCTCGTTCGAAATTTTTTCGTAAATGAAGTCTTAAAAGCGCGACTGTGGACCACATTTGGTAACGTTAGGGGTTCGGCTATTTTTCAAAATTGAAGCTCCATAAAAGCAATCTTAAACGATTTTCGATGCTTTCAGAAGGCAAGGCGTTTGACATTGTCCCCTGAAAAATTTTCGACACTAAAGCCCTGAAAACGAGGTATGAGAAGCTCTTGAAAGGTTTTAAAGTTTTAATGGGTGGAGGGGGTTTGCAAAGTGTAGTATTTTGAAGACTTTCTTATTTTTAGACCGACTATGAAAAAGAAATAAAATGGGGCCCGGGAGGCGAGGCGAGGTAAAAGAAACAGGAGGTGTTGGACGAAATAACCTGATCAATAGTCAGTAAATTTTGAATTTTTTTATTCTAAGGTTCTTTCCAAAAGAAATTCAGATTTTTTCCTAACATTATGCAATCTATGTAAAGGAAGGGTTCGAGAATCCTCCTCTGAAAGGTAAAACGCAATTTCAGGTCATCTTTGGAGATGTTTAGAGGTAAGGAGAGGTTTTAGGGATCTTCCTCTGAAACTTTTCAAACTTGAAATCTTAAAGGCACAATTTCAGACTATATTTTGTAGTAACCTTAGTGAAGGGGTGTTGGTTCAGGGACCCTCCTCCAGAAATGTTTTGAAATTGATGCTTGAAAAACGCCTAAATAAATGCGTCTTTAGGACATCAATTTCCAGCATTACATCATTACTCCAACCGAACAACAAAAACTTATTTTAAATTTCTTGCAGGGGACGAGAGTTAAGGAGAGAAACATTTTGAAGACCCTTCTTTACAGACAGACTAGGAAGGGAAAAAAAAGGGGGGGGGGAGAAAGAGAGGAGCTTCATCTGTTACAAAAAAAAAAAATAATAATTTAAAGATTTCTTTTTGAAATAATTGAGATTTCTTCCCCAACATTATTTGCTTTCCTTTTTGTTGAAATAACTTCGCTTTCCCAAGACTTCTTCTGCAACATTCAAACAGCGTCCGCACATCACGTTCGCCACGTAAAGCGGACAGAGTAACGTTTTCTGAAAAGGGAGAAGCATTCATACTTTGCGGAACGCGAAAAAGGCACATGTCAGTCTCTCATCCAATAGAGAGAGCGGGCTCATCTCGTAGAGACCAATGAAATGCGACGCCCAACTCTACGGACGTCAGAGCCGTCAGAAATCTGGCTTCTCGTCCCGTCGACAGGTCCCGTACAATACGGCTTGCTGTCATGGCAACGCCGGTCGAAAACTGGTTTTAGGGAGAAAAGCATACGTCGGTGACGGATGTGCGGACGTAGTGTGAATGTTGCATTCGTTGGACGACGTTCTTTTCTTGAGTGACGGGTACGGATCTCCTGACTCCTTCTAAACACCATTGCCTAGTACCATCTAATGCAGGGTCCCCAAACTTTAATGATTCACGGCACCCTTTGATGAATTAGAATTTTCTCACAGCATCCCAGTCTAGTTTTATACATATAAACTCTATAACAATAAAATCGACGCACCAAGGAGTTGTCCGATCTTGGTGCGTCGATTGTTTTTTTTTTTGTTACAGAGTGTATTATTGTTACCATGGTCACTTCGCGGCACCCCTCACCTCTTCCTGCGGCACCCAGTTCGGAAATCTCTGATCTAACGTGTTATAATTATTGTTATCACTATCATATTTATTTATTCTTTTCTTTGTTGCTAAAAGTTTGGAAATTATTTGTGAGCAACTAAACCAAAAATAACTACCTTTAAAAAAAATTTCCCCCAGATTTTGGAGGGGGCCCGGGCCCCCTCTGCCCCTCCCTTATATACGCCCTTGAAGTCATTAATGCTTTGCAACAACGAGCGTATTTGGACTCAACTGTCTTAATGCAAGATAGTGCATACCCTCACATTGCTCGTCCAGTAAAGGCTCTGCTTCGTATGCATTTCGGTAATGACAGGACCATTTCTAGGCATTTTCCTACAGCTTGGCCCCCGCAATCGCCGGACCTAAATCCGTGTGACTTCTGGTTGTGGGGCTTCCTGAAAGATCGGGTCTATGGTGGAAACATACGGACGGTGCCTGAATTAAAGGACAGCATAAGGCGCCATGTTCATGCCATTGGTAGGAAAACCTTTCGTGCAACTGTGGCTTACGCTATAACACGTTTTGAACACGTGATTGACGCAGATGGAATGCATATTGAACAATTTCTGTAAGTAAAATCGATTTTGTGACACAGTCTCCGTCTTATTTGATTCATGCGCCCTTTTCTACCTTGGTGGTAGATTTTTGAATTAATTTTTTTTTATTGCATAATCGTATTCCCCATGGTCTATATAATCTATATTCCAAGTTTCATCGAAATCCGATGTGTAGAACAGTCACTAGAGGGGTCTAAACAGGGTAACTTTAATTATAACCACCCTGTATTATAATCAATGGGATTGAGGTCTAGCTAGGGTGCTCACTTTTCAGATGGTATCGTGTCAAGAAAACGCGACTTGCTCTTTTTGAGCATGTGAGCTGGTGGCATTGAAACAAAGTACAACAGCTTCTAAAATGTGCTGCTGATACAACTTTTGAATTGTTTTCACGGCATCATTCACAAAAATAAGAGATTTTTCGCTGCTTGTGCAAATTCCGCCACAGACTAACACTGACTTCAGATTCTGGCGATCTTTAACACTTGCCAAGATGCTTGGAGTGCCTGCAGACGAAACCCTATCATTCTTGGAGTTATGAGCTGGTTGAACGGTAAATAGCTGCTCATTAGTGAACGGAATCCCTCCCAGCGCTGGCTTGCGACCCGTCTCAAAATTGTTTGCCATCTTTGGAGCAACACGAGTTTGTTTTCTTCAGTGAAAGGCTGAACTTTTTAGAACTTGTATAGCTTCCATCCGAGCTCTATTTTTGCTATTAACCACAGTGATTGGTCACATATTCCCGTTTCACGAGCGACCTCTCTCTTGGAAACTCGAAGATTTTATTGAACTCGGTTTTTGATGGTCTGACGATAAACGGAAGAACACTGTACATTTTTATACACTTCGTGGACGCCAACTATGACTTCCAAGCTTCTTCAAACGGAATATTTCAGCAAACACTGTTTGCCGAGGCACATCAAGCGAACGAATTGTCGTTCTTCTTGACTAAACAACTTTAAAACAACAAAGCTTTTGCTTGATATTGTAAAAAACCAAAAAGCAATGCAGAATCTAGAACTAATCTACACTACACACTAATCACAAACTAATTTCTAGTTATAGTAAGAGACAAAAAGAAATAAATATATTTATTTAAAATAAGTTGGTTGACTTTCACTCGATTATACAAACTTTGTACGAGTTTTTTTGTTGTACGTACGAAAAATGATAATTTTCTACGGACTAACCATTTTTGAGTGATGCGAGATACTACATACATATCAGTGGCGCACACAGGAATTTTTCAAGGGGAGGGTCCAGAGTTAAAACTCCCATTTACATATAATACCCCAATAAACCGTCAAACATATTCACTTGATTTTTATCGATTCTCGATAACAAAAGACAGTAAAAAAAATTATTAAATAAATAATTAGTACTAATTAATAATAAAATATTAATAAAAAATACTTAATTAAATTACCAGAAAGCAAAACAGTTAATGCATTTATTTTTCGCATTTTTTTAAAATTAAAACAGCGAAGCAAATTCAAGTAAAGAAGCACCAAGTCTGAAGACCAAGAAAAATCTCATTTTAATAAGTAATTACAAAACTAAAAATATGATTATTTCACTGTATTCACTTACAGTCACCAGTCTGCCTCTGTAGGCTTACAAAATATCGTAGAAAAAAAGCTAGTTTTCCAGTTCGTTTTTCGACTTTACTTGTAACTTCCTCTGTGTGTGATGGTGACAATGCTTGTACTCATCTCAGTGCAAAAACACATTAAACGTTCATAATACACAGTACTCCTTAAGTGTGTTTTTAGCCTTCTCAAAGTCAAGAAAGATCTCTCGATTGTGCAATTCGTTTAATAGGATAAGTGCACATTTAAACAAAACTGTTTTAACGATAGAAGTTTCTTTTTTCACTTATTAGAACTGAAATTATTGTTATTTTTGTTTGGAAATATTTTACGTAGAAAATACATAGAATCAGAATTAATAGGAAAAAAAAAATGCAAAAGCTATGGGAGGGGTCCGGGCCCCCTGGGCCCCTCCCTTGTGTGCGCCACTGATACATATATATAAATGCACACTCGCAAACGCATATACAGATGTCAAGTGAAAACTTGGTATAAGTTCCTCGAGGATGGTCAAAATTAATATTTTTATTATCCATACTTTCGTAGGTTACATATGCTCATATGGACGCGACGAGAAAAACTATTCAATAATCATTCGAGGGTGAGTAAAGTAGACATTCAAATTGAAAATTTATTCGTGGGGAATAAACGAATCGAAATACTCTACGAATATAGTTGGGGAAAACCTAACCTGGCAACACTGAAAGCTACGCATATGCTAATCCCAGCATTACGACGCTGTAATGTTAGGTTTACCTCAAATAAAGGGTGTCCCAAAATTAACGCAAGATTTGAATTTGCCGCCATTTTTGCAATAAATTGTGGGCAATCTTGAAAAAAGAACAATTTGGCAGCTGAGGGCCTAGGGTTATTACAAATGGAGCGTTTTCGATTCTATAATGCGTTTTCATTATCGAACAATTATTTGAAAAATAATGAAAGTTTGGGCGGGTCAAGCAGTTTACTGTTATTGGCGCTCGATATCGCAATTAGGTAATGCGCAGGTGGTTGTGGGATTGCTGACATAGATGTTTGACTTCAAATAACCCCATAGGGAGAAGTCTAATGATGTAAAATCACACGATCTATGGTACAATTCATATCACCGAAACGAGAGAGTACATGAACTGGGAATTCCTTATGCAGTGATTGAATTGTTTTGCTGGCTGTATTATAGCATAACACTCCATTTTTACTAACCCTAAACTCCCAGCTGTCAAATTGTTCTTTTTCCGTGGCTGCCAACAATTCACAGCAAAAATTGTGCCAAATTCAAATCTTGCGTTAATTTTGGGACACCCTTTATAAGTAACTACAAAACTGGACATTAGGCTAGGTCCACAACGTAAGGTAGACCGGGGCATATTTACGAGGATTTTTTTCAATGAATTTTCTAATTTTTGTGTTTGAACATAGGGAATTTTAGACGTTGTGGTTTTATGAAGCAGTTAATGAAGTCTAAATTTGTATATTCAGTTGTTGCTCAGCTTATGTTTTTAACCGTAAAAAAAAATGTTTTTTGAGTCCGAGTCGGTTGCGTAAACTTGCCCCGAACACGGAGCAAGTTTACGCATCGAGTAGGGCACGTTCACGCATATTAAAAATGATACCAAATAGTAAGTGAAATAGATATTTATCCAAATTTAAATATTTTTTTTTATCTTAAAACACTTTAAAAATAAGAAAATCACAAATAATTAATTAAAGATCGTTTTATAGGCTAAACTAAATCATAGGACTTATTGCTAATTAAAAACAGAAACTATTTAGTCATCTTCTTCATGACTGTTAGATTTTACTAACAAAAATAAAGTATTTCTTTTCGCATACTTGTCACAGGACTGCGTTTTGACATCTAGGACGTTGAAACCTGTCTTGTCTTTTTTTTTCCATTGGTTGGTGCTTTCAAACAATAGATGCAAGCGCAATTGTCTACTTCGTGAACAGAATCGTTCACTAATTTTCTTTTTACAGTGTACTAAATTTTCCCTGTCGCCCAGTGTACTAATTTTTACTGGGTGTATCAACTTTTCCCTGTTGCAGGTTTCGGTTTCATACTTTTTTCTTTGATATCTTCTATTTATGCATCAATAGAAACTTGTAAATTTTAAAGTAATTACTCCGTTTTGTTTTGTTCTGCCCATTTTGTTTCTTTTCTTTGTAGCTTCTAACTGCTCTTGTCTGATAGCTTCTTTAATCGGAGTATCAGGTCTGATTGTGAGCATGCTCTTTTTTTCTTTCCTGGTTCCTAAGCTTTGGTCCTACTTTTTCAAACGGTATCAGATGGGGTAGTCCATATGTGATGATGTGGAACGCTTACTGAGAAAAAATACTTGGATTATTGATGAGCCTTTTCATTATTTTGACATCTAACGTGGCTCTGTTTGAACGTAATGTCTTACCATCTTTAAAATAAAGAAAATGTATCAGAGGCTGAATAGTGTATAAAGTTAAAGCTGAATAAGCATGAAGACATCACTCTAGGATTGTAAGCTATAAGATACGAATCTTTTACTTTTAAAATGAATGGTTACTTTTTAAAATTAATTAACTTGAAATTACTAAAGGTTTGAAACAGTACAGAGCGAAAAAAGTGCCCGAGGCCCGCTTAGAAGTAAGACAGAATAGTAAGACACAGTAAGAACTTGCCCCGATGAAAATGCGTAAATGTGCCCCGTCGGCAAGTTTGGATTTATTTTTACCGTGCAAAAAATTTTAATAATTTTTCTGTTCATACAAATACAATTCTCAAAAAAAAAAAAAAAAAAAAAAAAAAAAAAAAAAAAAAAAAAAAAAAAAAAAAAAAGGTAAAATTCTGCTTTTTTAAATGTGTTTATTTGTTTTTAGCAAAGTATTACTCATTCACAATAAGCTAAAAAAAGTTCTACACAAAATTTACTCGGCTTGGTAGAAAACAGATTTTCCTATCCGCATGCTAAACCTAAGCTCGACTCATGCTCAAAAACTTGTGAGAATATTTGCTAGGGAGCAGCATCAGTCTGCTATGACTGATGGCTCTCCAGTTATAACTCGTTTTTAAAAAAGGGCTCTGTGTAAACGTACCCAATGCGTAAACGTGCCCCGGTGTACCCTACTACAGCTAGGTAAGTGTAATAGACAATTCACAAGTGCTACTTAGAGTTTTCAAAACTAGATAAGTAGATTATTAGAAAAAAAAGAAACAAAAATCCATTCTTTAACTAGACAAGTCCAGATATCTAGTTTTTCAACATTTCAGGATTGCAAGATCTTAGCAACAACTAGGTCAGTCTATTTAACATGTATCAGGGATGCCCATCCCCCTCAAGTTCAATGGCGCGAATCCCCCCCCCCCCAATTTCTCCCAAACACCTTTCACTTTCCTACCTCCCTTTGTTTTATTTATTTATTTAATTTTTTAATATTTTTTATTTAATTTATTTTTTTATTATTTTAATTATTATTTTTTATTATTTTTTATCTAATTATTTAAAAAAATATTCATTTATTTATTTTTAATTGTTATTCTTATTTTATTGGAAAATTTCTGTACTACGCTGACATACACACACACACACACAATAAATGAAACAAAATATAAACAGAATAAAAAAAATAAAGTAAATAATTTTCCTTAATAATAAATCAATAATAAATTTAAATAAAGTAAAAAAAAAAATCCCCCCCCCCCCCAAATTTCGATGGCGCAACTTGCGCCATAATCCCCCCTTGTGGGCACCCCTGACATGTATAGTTTTAGAGGACTGCAAATCTTCTCTTTCTCCAAAAATTTCGACAAAACCTTAATTTGAATTTTTGCTAAAACACATGAATTGTAGTTACTTAGTTGTAATGGTCACTCCACGAATTATTCTTTTACCTAGCAAAAGGCAGCAAAAACAAACCATTTTTGGTAAACAAATGCGTGTCTAAAACGTTATGAATATGTGTGAATTAAAAGCTCCTGCTTTCCTTGATGTATTACATTTTTTTTGGCTTGCACTTCCTTTTTCACTTCATAGTACTTAATGAACTTTCTGCCGAGGAAACTTTATCCAAAAGATTAGATTGCAATCACAGCGACAGAGATTCGCAGTGGAAAAATTACTTCTTTGTACATTCCACAAATCCCCTCCCCCTGGAATAACGACTGAAAAGGAGAAAGGGGTTGTCGTGATTAATTTTGTGAAGACGACGTTCCTCCACCCTCCTGTATCCTCTTACAGCTGTTACCACTTGCGCCGTCGCCGACTCTTCTTATTCGTCTTGCCATTCTTCCTCATCTTCGTTGTCGTTTTTAGGTTATTCCTATTCCCGTTTTTTTCTCCACGAAACGACGTTGATTTGTTCGCTCACGGTTAAAGAAGTAAGGAAATGAATTGTGAATCAGAACTTCATAAGTAAAAGCCTGAAGTGACACTGGAATGAAAAGTTTCAATTTGTGTTGCCCTCTGTAATATCAATTGAGAACTTCTTTGCGTTTAGAGGCCTTCAATGTGGGTTGCGCGGAAGCTTAGGGTTCCCAAGAACTTTGGCAGGGATTCCACAAGAGAGCCCTGTTTGCTCAGTTCAAGCACTAAAATACGGTAAAATTTTATTCTTTTTGTAAATAACTAGCAGTACCCGCACGGCGATGCCCGTGCTAAGAAGTCAAAGGAAGTCCGTTGAACAAAAAAACTTCACGCCCCTGCCCCCCTTCTGATGTGAAATGATCATTTTTCTTCAACTAAAATGCGTACACACCTCTTCAAAATTTCTATTAAAGTCCCTTTGGAATTTAAAACTATTCGCCAAAACATATAAAAATATTAACAGTAGCTTTAAAACTCAAAATAATCCTTTAACTACATAGTTCATCGCTTAACGCGCCAAGCAACCACGCTACTGTAACCCTGAATAAAGCGTTTTTTCCCCTGTAATTTAAAGTGTTTCGCCAAACAAAAAATGCTATAATAAAAACGTTATAACGAACAATTACAATTGAATAATACGACGAATCAAATTATTTACTTAGATAAGTAACTATCTTCAAAGATAAGAACAAAAACAAACGTTAAAGAAATAAGGAAAACAAAGCACAATAGAAAAATCCTACAAAATCAAATTATGTATACCTGAACATCGGAAAAAAAAACCCCCGCATTCAAAAATTTGTTCGCTGATCACAACAGCGTAGCATGGGCATGGATCCTCCCAACTATCGACACTATCGGCCAGCGCCCCCTCGAAGAGTTAATTTACCCCGCCATTTATTAGGAATTCATAGAACTAAACGATTAATTAAACAGTTAATTTGAAGCATCAAATATTTCGGTCAATCTTATTTAAAAAAAAAAAAAAATAGAGCCCATAGCCACCCTCAGTCAATGGACTATTCAACACAAAAAGATTTTTTCAATTCGAACCAGTAGTTTCTGGGATTAGCGCGTTCAAACAAACAAACTCTTTAGCTTTATATTATTAGTTCATAATAAGAAAAAAAAAGACATTGTTTCAATATATGTATATATTTTTTTTGCAAATCAGTTTTAGCATCGCTTAGGATTTCCTCTGAAAGGTACCCTCGGTTGGCAGGCTCGAACTTACGCCCACTACTAGACCATGAAGCCTGCGCTTTCAGATCAAGCCACCGTGGCTACGCATATTCTGCGTTACAAGCATTTTATACTATGATGTACATTTTCCCATTTTCATAACATTTTTTGTTGTTGCTCGAATCCTATAGTCATAGCGTGATGTTCTATTGCCTATAGCCTTCCTCAATGAATGGACTATTCAACACAAAAAGAATTTTTCAATTTGATCCAGTAGTTTTTGAGATTAGCGCGTTCAAACAAACAAACTCTACTGCTTTATATTATTAGTATAGATTGAAATCTTAGAAGGCACTAGCTTTCTCGCGACGTCACAACTAGACGTCACGAGACCAACCATACAGCTAGAAACCATACACATTGGTTTCTAGCTGTATGGTTGTTATGCTACGTATGCTTGGTTTCTAACTTATTGACTGGATTTCGCTGTCCCAAAGAACTCTTTAGAAGTTTTGGGTGGCAAATCAATAATAATTTCAATGCAGAAAAAAGTGATATTATAAATTGATCATTTATCGCCCAGATTTCATGCAAGTTTGGGAACTGTAGCACACTCAAAGAGTTACAGTCTCTCCAAGAGCAAGACGGAACCCTTTCTAATATTACGGAGCACCTGCTACGAACACGACCTTCCCCCCTTAAAAAAAAAGCTAGATTAACACCTCGCAAACCAATCCTTACCTAAAAATTTCAAACTCGCAATCTGCGCCGAGAGGGCGTGTCGTGTGCACTTCTGGTATTTGGCGATAAAAATTTGGCTCTGAATGCGACATTGCTGATATTTAGCAAGATCCATCCTACCATTTCGAACTAATCCTTTTCCGTTTTCTCCCTTAGCGTAGAAAACGTCGAAAATGATATATACAATGATCATATCATATCACACTCCCGGGTCACTCGTGCCTACCATAATTTGTGGTGTAACCGGTGGTTGGAAGGAGTTTTGAAGACATCTCTGTTTTTTTTTTTTTTTGATCCAGAACAGAAGTCGAACAATCTCTGGTTTCAGCACCCTCAGAGGTATTGATTCTCTTGAAAGACTATGTGACCATTTGCGCCTACGGAGGTCTATTAACAAATACGGAGGATCTTCAACCTGCTGGCACTGAACCCGGGACTCTTCAGTTACGAGTCCCACGTCTTATGGATCAGGTCACTCCGGTCCATTATCTACAATGATCCGAATTTCCCTTAGCCTTACGAATTTTCTTATCGGTAGTTTGAAAATACCTACACTGAGCTGATTTTTGGTCAATATAAACGAATTCATACATTCGAAAGCCGCAGTTAATTGGAAAAAGTCTAGGGTCGATTTAATAGGTCAGATCTGTTTGTGTGTTTCGATGTTGCGTATTAAATCTTCAAGCAAATTTCCTTTTATGGTATTAATGGAAAACTTCGTTGCGAAAAGTTGGCAGCTTCACTTTTTGCCACTTTTGTGTTTTACATTGAATTAAATGTAAAAAAGAACTATGACTTTTCATTCCGTACAAGCACGAAGCGTCTCTAACAAATATTCTATAAGATATTATAGGAAAAGAACTTAACAAGAGAGCTACTTTTTTTTTCAAGAGAAAGTAATAAAAAGCATAAAACCTTACCTATTTTATTATAATTTTTTAAGTGTTTTTTGTTTCAAGACTCGCGTTAGTTTCTTATAAGATACAATTTTTTTTACTAAAATGCTATTAAAATTGATTTTATAGTGGCACATTCTAATATAATTTAAAAATAACTTTTGAAACCTTTTTTGTGATTCCTAAAAGTTTTTTTTAAAGTATAGTACTGTTTCTTTTGTTGAACAGAGGTCTTCAGTTAGCATTGTACTTGAAAGTTGAATTTCCGAACATAACAGTTAGGATTGAACAATGAAATCTTGTCTTTGATTTTTTACGTTTAAATGTTTTTATAAGTTAAACAGTTTGTTGAATGAATTTCATCTTTCCTGTATTAAAAATGTCCTGTCTTCCTAAAGTCACATGAATTTTGTCAAACCTGTGACAAATATCATAAAATATATTTAAGATAAGTACATTTTTATTTTTGAGTTTAATTCAGGCTTGGAGAGCAGGATTGAAAGTGACATGAAATTTTCATCTAATATTTTGCAATAAGTCAGAAAAATGTTAAAGTTTTCCCATTAGAAAAAAGCACTTTCGAAATTGCTTTTGGTCCTTGAAGTGACAGAAAAAGTTTCAAAATGAAAAACGAGGCAGAACATATTTTCAGGTCACTTGAGGGTCGAATTTATCTTTCATGTCCTATTCTTTAATCGTTTCTCAGCTTTGTGTGAGAGTTTCACATTTTAACTGTTGAACAGATTTATGGACTGAAACGACTACTGCTGAATTTAATCCAAACAAAATGAAAATATTTTTCGAGTTTTTCAGCTGATAATGAGTTTTGAAGAAAGTAATTATAGTTGTGATATTTGTAAAACACGTGCATTACAATAAGGAGATACTGGAAAAAATTAAAGTGAAAATATAAAGATGAATCAGCATTGATACTTTTTTTCTTTGAAGGGGTGGGTGAATTTTTGAGCTGAAATGTAACTCTACGTTAGGGAAAGACGCCACAGGAGTTTAATGAAAAAAGGTAGGGTAGTTTGATACAGAAAATGTTTCTCAGAAATTAATAGGAAGATGTAAATTGATAAATGTATATATATATATATATATATATATATATATATGGGGCATTCCAAGGTATTTTGGACATTTATGTAGAGTCCGTAACGTGACCTTTTTTGCCATAACTTTTTAATTTACTGTTTGATTAGCATATTATTTTATTTTGATCTTTTCCTACCAACACACCAGCTCAAATTAAATTAATTTGCAAATCAAACGGTAAATTAAAAAGTTATGGCAAAAAAAGGTCACGTTACGGACTCTACATAATGTCCAAAATACAAAATACCGTGGAATGTCCCTTATATATATATATATATATATATATATATATATATATATATATATATATATATATATATATATATATATATATATATATATATATATATATATATATATATATATATATATATATATATATATATATATATATATATATATATATATGCATACAGTGAGAGGCTATCGGTAGTGGACGAATAAAATTGGGAAGAAAAAGATAAATTTGCTTTGAAACGTAGGTTCTTGGATACGATAATAGATTTATAAATGTATGAAGGTAGATAAATATTGAGATAGACAGAGAAATACACATGCATAGGCTGTTAGCTAAGGATTAAAATAATTTTTATGCAGCCGCCAAGTTCGTTTGAGAAACCGCCAAAGGCGGCTTCTTGGCGTAAAAATATGGCTGACATAATAGGAGAACCGCACAAAAAAGTGAGCCACTTTGGCCCCTAAGGCGGCTATAAACAAAATAAATGAAGAGAAAGATTACTCTGGAAGGTTAAAGTGGACTTTATTAGAGGGTGGAAGCAGTGCAAGACACTTACTGTATTCAGGGCGTCTTTTAACCCCCTGAGATCAAGCCACAGTTGTTATAAAAAGTGGGATCTACGCCTCGAACCCATTGTTCTTCTGAGTTCGTTCGATACATTGTGAGTGACACGGCAATGAATGAATGTAAAAGTTTCTGTTGTAAAATAATTCTGTTTCAGAGTGACTTAGTGAAACAAGCTTTTAAGTATTTTCCTTTAGTGAAAACAAAGAATAATTTCAAATGCAGGAATAAATGTGTTTAAAATTCACATTGATTCAATTCAAACTGAATTTGAGACTAAATTCCAGAAACTTAAAATCCATGGTCCTGTGTTCAGTTTTAACAAAGCCAGATGATATGGGAGATAACGTATTGGACCAGACATATTTTAATTTAGTTGAAATAGAAAATCTAAACAATGGCGTTAATTGAGTTCAAAAAATCAGTAATTTAGAAAGTAAAATTTTAAGCTTTAGAAAGACAACCTGAAGACTGATGAAAAACAGTGAAAGCACAAAAGCTAAGTGTTAGATTTCACTCCCTTCCTTCTTTTCTTCGATAAAGAAAGTTGGTTTCGTTTTCACATTTTTTTGATGCGGCGACTATGTTCAACAATTTTGCCTTCCTATGATTTTCTCAGATTTCAGTCTTCCCAATATGCTTAGCGATTTTTTTATTTCTCGTTCTACGTTATGCAGTTTATGATCGGTCCCTAATAAAGTCCAGAAAAATCGATAGTTTATCAAGAAACTGGATTTGAATGCATTAATCCATAAGCTTCAATATTGGTGATGATGTTTTCGAAAACGAACTTTATTTTTTCTCTTTTCGTAAGCATCGAAAAATGTATAATTAACATTTTATGAAAAAGGTAAATTTTTGGAGAAAAAGTTACATTTTAAAGAATTTACTCGATATCCTGCTCTCTAATTTCTTTATGGCGTGTTAGACTAATAGCTAAGAACACGTATAGTAATAAGGCACGTGTCTTATTTCTGGAAGAGCATATTTTTCACTATTTAGTTTAATGACCAAAGCAAAACATGTTTACGTTTTGTGTTCAGTTTACGGTATTGCATCATTAAATCAAATTTTCTTTTTGTAGTGATTTAAATGCATGGAATAGTAAACATTTCAATCACCATGGTTTCGAAAGTAAGATGCCTTTAATTTTAAGGTGAATGCATCTTAAAATTTACCGGCATTTCTCTAGATTTTTTTTGGCCAATCACAATTGCTTATTGTTCTTACTTGACTGTTTTTGATTTTACGCTGATTTTATTTTCCCACTAGCACCCTCTGCCAGCACCACCGTCGCGTCGACCGAGCTCACGATGCTGCTCCTCTTGCGAAAACCGTCTCCAGGTTGCGTCCATATCCTACACACACACACGCATCCACATACACACATACACACACTCATGCCTGCGCACAGACACAAATACACAATCCTACACACACACACATACACATACTCATGTCTGCACACAGACACAAACACATATGCCTACATACACACACACGAAGGCCTACACACACAAGCGCGCGTACACACACAGCACTGCATACACAACGCGCACACACATGCATACATACACACATATACACGCACCCACATACATGCGCCTACACAAACACAAACGCTGGTGATTGCGAAAAACATAATTTGAATTCAAGATGCCAAAAATTCAAATTAATATAATCTTTTTTTTTTTGTTTCCAGTGGGGCTGTGTAAGAGGCCATTTTGCCTTTACCAGACCCAGTGCGCTCCTCGACAAGGCACCAGTCTTTCATGTGCTACCATAAAGGCGCTGATGCATGACACAAGTAGTTTTGACGCCCAGTTTCCACCAGATGGAGCCACCTGGGATCTCTCCGATGCGAAATTGCACTAGAAATTTTAATTTTGCTTAAGGAATTCAAAGTCAAACCAAGGGATCTTTTTCATGTCGCTTAATCATACGACATGGGCGCTGATGATTTTTTGCATCTCGAAAATCCTCTGACTGGCCACCTCAGGTTAGAACCCGGGACCAAAGTCCTTACGATCATGCCACCACCACCCTGCTCATATTTCTCTACATCGCCTTGTACAAAGTAAACTAGCCGATTTGTTGTGCAAAAACGAGGACAAATTAAAATCATTATCATTGTTCGTAAAAGCATACAGGAATTGAAATGCCATACATAAAAAATATTTTTACTTCCTTCTCAATGTTTAAAATTGCTATTAAGTTATTGAGATATACTAAAGTTAGAACTTGTTTCAACAGACTTTGACTGTTCGAATTGAACCGTTTAATTTGGTGATGGATAAAATCTGACATGAAAATATGCTGAGATAATTGATATTACCTGTGCCTATCATCAAAATGAGTTTCCTTGAATAGGGTATGGTGCAATATTTTTAGCGTTTATTGTTACAAAAATGTTTCCTAAGAGCGAAACATTTTTCTAATAAATTTCGCCTCGACTCAAAAAATTATAATTACATGCTACTTTGCAAATGTTCATTTAAGCAAAAAAAATTATTATTTTTTTGCTGTTCTCTTTGCTGGTAATTTCTCAAATTTCAAACTTTCGAACAATTTCTTTTTTGTTCTTGGATTTAAATCTAAGTGAACAAAGGTGTTTCTTTACTTTTTACTTCCTTTTACAAAAAAGGAAGTATTGTATTCGCGAAAAAATTTTCACTCAAAAATCGCCCTTAATTTCCATTTTGCTCACCCCCAAATGAATGTTGAGTTTTTTTTCGATTCGATCACATGCGGAAAAGTGCCTAAGAATGTATAGACACGCGAAATATCCATTTTGACCATCACCGAGGTAATTACAACGACTTTTCTCGTGACGTCTGTATGTATGTGCGTATGTGCGTATGTGCGTATGTATCTCGCATAACTCAAAAATGGTATGTCCTAGAAAGTTGAAATTTGGTACATAGACTCGTAGTGGGGTCTAGTTGTGCACCTCCCCTTTTGGTTGCATTCGGGTGTTTCTAAAGGGGTCTTTTGCACCTTTTTGGGGGGAAATCACTGTTAATTTCGATGCAAACTCAAGTGGTGTTATAATTTGGCGGTCACTTGGCGATATATCGCCAGTCTTTTGGTTGCCAAGTTTTGTCGCCAACTTGGCGAAAAATTTGGCGATTTTTTTTTTAAAATCTGCTTTCAATGTGGCCATTGCTAGTGATATTTAAAGAGTTAGAGAGAGAATCCCATTAAAATTGCAATAATAGGGAAATAGCATTAAATTGGTGTAAAAGGAAGTCATGTGATGCACACATCAACTCGTTTCTATAAAGTTTAAAACAGAGAACTTTGTTTACAAAGAAAGTTTTGTTTTCTGATATCAAGATCGTATTCAGCTGATGCTAAATCATCAGTGTTTGCGAAATATTCTAAGCCTCTTATAGACAAAATTTTTACGCCAAGGTTCAGTAGAAGTAATCTCAGTGGTGAAAAAAACAATTACAAATAATAGAAAACCTCTGTTAACGATGTTAAGTCATCTTAACAGAAAATTGCCGATTATAATTGTATATTACGCAAAATTTTGCTCACTTTAAAGTCTGACTTAATCTAGAATTTTGTTGCATGAGGAGAACGTCCTCAACTCAAAATCATTAATCCCATAAATGCATCTCTTGATTCGGAACAACCCATTCTGTCATAGCTCACAGCTTTTCAAAACGCGCTGATCACACCCATAACTTTTGACAGAGATATTAGAGTGTCTCAACCAATGTAGGGGAAGGGGGGGGGGGATGTACAAAACTCTAACTTTTTTTTCATATTAATTGCAAACTCTTAATCCTCCCAAAAGTGCTTAGATAAACTTTTTTTTCTCGCTTTCAGAAACTACTTTTGAACTGGGCTTGGAATGAATTTGTGTGTATCATGTCATAATATCTAAACAATTAAAAAAAAAAACATCACTATTTTCTGCTCTAAAAACTCTGGCTTAGTTTTAGTTCTCTGGTCTTGAAAGAGAATGGTTTGGACGAGTTGATTGCATTCTTTTATCAGTTATTATTAACCATTATAATATTTCTCCAAGCTGTTGGAAAGTTCTTATTTAAAGCTTCTTCATAGTTAAGTGCAAGCATTCTGACTTTAACATACGAGGGCGTTTTAATAAGTACCCGTGTTAGAACTGAAGACACCACTTTTTTCAAAAACTTTTTTTTTATTTTTCAACATATAGTCCCCTTTTAGAAATATGCACTTCTCCCAACGTTCTTGACATTTGTTAAACCCTTCCAAAACAAGGATTTGTCAAGCTCTCCAAAATACGCCTCTGTCCCGGCAATGACTTCCTCGTTTTAGCTAAATTTTTTTCCCGCCAGCCATTTCTTCTTGTTCGGGAACAAGAAAAAGTCGCAGGGAGCCAGATCTGGTGAATGCGGGTGGTGCAGTAATTCATGCAGTTTGGCGGTGATAACTCTGGATGAATGTGCTGGTGCGTTATCGTGGTGAAACAGATTCTTCTTTTTGGCCAAATGCCGGCCCGGTCGACACACCAACGGCATCTGCTACTTCACGCACTTTCGTGCGTTGATCAGCGAGAATCATGTCGTGAACTTTGAATGAGTTCCTCGGTAACCACGTCTGCCGGGCGTCCTGATCGCTCCTCATCAAAAACGGATATTCGCCCACTTGTAAAATTCGTTGAACCAATATCTATCTGTGGTCATAGATGGCGAAGTGTCCCCATAAACAGCATCCAACTTTGCGTTTATCTCCTCGCATTGTTTCCTATCCAAAAACAAAAAGCGAACTACCGAACGATACTGCTTTTTTTTTTCCATCTTTAGCGAAAATCACGATGCACGTCTTACTCGAATGGTTGCTAAATCCGAACTAACCCATCCAGCAGTCTGACATTTGTTTTGCCGTCGTTTGATAAATGGCAGCACGCGATGATAACTCCAACTTCCCTCAGGAACGGCCCCTGTCGTCAAACACGGGTACTTATTGAAAAGCCCTCGTACAAGTAGGACAAGACATATTGTACCTACTTGAAAATATTTTATTAGGTACGAAGCTATATTTCTTCTTCTTCACTTATAAAGACCTGTGACAGAGGAAGAGTCTTTGATATTTAAAAAATTACTTTAAGTATCTTGTTTCATTATTTTTGCGCTATCTTTATAGAAATAAAACACGAACTTCAAATTTGTATATAAAGGGTAAACTCGGAAACTACCGGATGTATTTCGTTGACATTTTCAGTTTGTCTTGGTTTGTGGTTGGAAGGTTTATAGACCAATAAAAAAAAAAAAAAGATTTTTTTTTTTTAAATTCGAAATTTAATTTTTCGGCACAAAAATGGATTTTTTTTACTCGAAATAATTATTGTATCCTTTCAATTTTGGTTTCCTTCGAAAGAGCGGAAAAAATGCGCTATTAGAATATTATTTACCAAGGGTAAAAAACGGACGAAGTAGATTAATCAACGAGGAAAAAGGTTATAAACATTTTAAGTACGGATAAAGCAATTTTTTTTCGACATTTGCATCGTTGCTACTTTCTTCAAATATGAACAAAAAAATTCTGCAACTTGCAACTCATAAATTAAATAATACATTTGAGGCATATTTAGACTGTCCATATGTGCCCCTAAATCATTGCCCAAATGTCCCTCACAGCTTGGTATTTATAATTTTGGTAAATCTAGCAGAGTAGATTTTTTTTTTTTTTTTGACAAATCATTATATTCACTACACAACCTATTTTCCTTTCACAGTTAATTTTGATAATGCAGTATAAATATGCATTAACAAGCGTTCAAACAGGAATTAATTAATTTTTTAAGTTCCAAAAAAGCTGGATTGACATAGTTGGAAAAATTTTACTGCCACAGTTGCTTCAAATTTTCGCAGGAAATGGATCATTGAAGTCAGGGCCGGATCAAGGGTTTCGGGGGCCATAGGCATTAGAAGTGTTGGGGCCCCGCCCACATGTATTTTATACGTAATCTCATATATTATTTCTCTAGCCTGTATTTCTGTTACCACGCAAAATCTTCCCAATTCCTTTATCAAATTTCATAATTTACCCCTCATTTTAAAGCTCATAATTTTAGGTTCTGACTACAATTTTAAGTATTACCAATAATGTTTATTAAGAATTAATACGGTGACTAAAATGTGTTTATGTTTACTTTTCATTTTAGAGGTAGAAAAAAAAAAAAGATTTATAGATCATTACTCAGTAAAATATTGCTGAAGCATTTATACCATTATTGTCATTTGTAGCGGATTTAAGGGGTAACTGTATCATTAACTAGATTTTAAAATACTTCTTCAGAATATAAGTAAAAACGAAAAACACACACATATATTTCAATAAAATCCCTTTGATTTAGTTATGAGGGCAGTATTGCAGTCAGAGGTCAGTGCAAAAAAATACATAAAGCTCACAGATATCGAATTCAAAGGTACAAAATGTCACGATTCCTTCATCAATACTACTCCTAAGATAGAAACTAGTATGTTGCGGCCATCACGAAACTTTCTTCTATTTTTTTTCCTTTTTCTGATCCCTCCCCATGCTTGACGAGGAAGCAATATTCCTAACAAAAACAAAATTACACATGCAAAAACTTGACGACCATCCCAATGTCTGAATTATTGTAAAAACAAAACAAAGAGCGAAAATTGAAAGTTACTTTAAAAGCCTTACTTGAATTAATTACAAATTTATTTTATTTATTAACAAACATAAGATGGCAACAGTTAAAAATTTTAAATCATTGAGATAAGATTTCCGATCATTTCCATACAATTAAAATCACGAGAAATACGCAGACGACAATCTATTACGATTTATCTTTCGCATTGTTGCATTAATAAAAGTATTTTTATTCGCAAAAAAAAAAAAAAAAAAAAAAAAAAAATCAACACCTCTTGAAGCGATAGGAGTCAAAATTGAACCAAAGCCTGTTTGCGTATGGATTCACATATATTCCAAATTTCAACCAGAACGTAGCATTACTTCTTGAGATAGGGCACTCACAATGGAAAAAAAAGAACGGGCGATTGCGCTACCCCCTTTTTAGCTGTTGACACCAAAATAAAATCAGCTCTTATACCCACTAAGGGCTACTTGTCAAAAAATTTGTGTTTGATTCCGTTCGTTATTTCTTGAGATACAGCAGTCACAATTGACGACAAAAAACGTTCTATAACTCAACCCCCGTTTGAGCTATTGACACCAAAATTGAATCAGCACCTGCTCCCGTTAGGGGCAACATATGGACCAAATTTTGTTTGATTCCGCCAGTTACTTCCTGAGGAATAGCAAGCACGCGTAATTCAAAAAACGTCCCATTGCTCCACCCCCCTTGGAGGAATTCGCGCCAAAAACCAATGGGCACAAGTTCATATAGGGGCACATATGTGTACCAAATTTCGTTCAATTTCATGCGGTAGTTTTTGCTGTAGAGCGGCCACAAAAAACTGGTCACACACAGACTTGACACACATACACACACACACACATACACACACACACACAGACAGACATACATTTTCCAAAAATAGTCGAAATGGACTCAGCACACCTCAAAACGTTCGAATCCGTCAAAATTCGAAATTCGAAAATTTGCACGAATCCAATACTTTCTTCTATATATTAGATATAGAAGAAAGTAAAAATTAATGTTATTTATGTAGTTTATCGTTAGCCAACATTTAATGATATGGATGCCGTCGGGCCAAAATGACGGATCTACTCATTTTTTGGCCCAACTTGTCTAACGTAAATATTTTTTTCATGTTCAATTTTAAATCTCTCTCTTGGGGGCCCTTATGTTGTGTGGGTCCTCCCATTTGTGATATTTGAGATACGGTAAATATGCCCTTGTCAGCTCTTTAGCAGCTAAAAAAAAAAGGCCCATTTGAAAAATGAATAACAAAACCTTTTGGTAGGGGCCCCATAGTTGTCGTGTGTGCCCCGGATCCCACATGTCTAAAAAAGTTCCTATTCGACAGGAATAAAAGATGAGAAAAAAGGAAGGGAGCTTCCCCATTTTTTTTTCTTTTTCCTTCTTCTTCTTTTTTTTTTTTTTTGTAGAAAAGAGAAATTTTTTTAAACATATTTTCAACTTTAAGATTTCTCTGGGGACCCTCAGAACCTCGGGGCCCTTAGGCAACTGCCTACTTTGCCTATTTAGTAATACGGCCCTGATTGAAGTATGTATAATTTTTTCGCAACTTTCACATTCTTTCAAGTATGGTAAAACTGTTTTGTCTATATGTGACACTGTATAAATGTTACCCCTCACCGCTGTAGTAAAAGAAATTTGTATTTACAAACGTCTAACACGAATACTGACGACTATCGAAAACGCAAAGCATTTAATTCAATACTGAAATGTAGAACATGACAACATAAATTTCTAAGTTCAAAATGCAATTAAACCCATATAATCAATCAAAATGTTTATTTTTTTCTTAGTGTAATGTAAGTACATATATAATTTTTTTTTAAATGAATCTTTGAAAATCATATCAGGTTGTTGACGCCCTTTCCTTTCTCTTTGCTAGCGTACTAGTTTACCTCTTGCATTAAAATATGTATCATAAACAAATAACTAATTTTAAAAATCTTCTTTTTTCTTGTTATTATTTTTACGAACTGCAGAGCAATACGTGATTTAAATATTAAGCGCATTCCTCATTAATCCGACAATTATTTTTTTACAATCATTTTTATTTCTACTGAAACCGAACGATTTTTTCACATGGAATTTCACTTTATTTTGTGAGGCCAGAGACTAAAAACATTAACGAATAAATAACTTTGAAAATCTTCTTTTTTCTCGTTTATATTGCAGCTACAAGTTTTATACCAATGCGTTATTTAAATATGAAACACATTCCTCATTAATTCGACATTTATTTTTTAAGACTATTTTTATTTCTACTGAAGCCGATTTTATCCTTTGGAACCTTCACTTTATTTTATAATCCATTGATAATATTAACCAATAAATAATTTTAGAAATATTATTTTAATGATTTACGACTATACGAACTCCATACCAATGCGCTGTTCAAATATTAAACGTATTCCTCTTTAATAAGACATTTAGTTTTTACGACGTTTTTTTTCCTACTGAAACCAAGTGATTTTAATACGGAACCCTTATTTTATTTTGTAAGGTCAAAGATTTAAAATATTAACAAATAAATAATTTTGAAAATCCTCTTTTTTCATGTTTATATTACAACTACGAATTCCATACCAATACCTTATTTAAATATTAAACATTAATTCGACATTTATTTTTTTTCACGACCATTTTTATTTCTACTGAAGCCAACTGATTTTATCATACGGAACCTTCACTTTATTTTGTGAGGCCAGAGATTAAAAATATTAACTGCGCATTACGAAGCCCGCCATTTAAAATAATTGTATTGAAAATGGTAAAAGTCACGTCAGACGCCGGGATAACATCGCAGAGGAAGCCCCAGGAAAGCCGATAAAAGGTTTTTCTACAATGAAAGTCTCGGTCAATATCGACCTTTTTGCTTTCTTCCGACGCTTCAGCTTTTAGAATTTCTCAAAAGCTTTAATGGGTTCCCATTATTGACCTTATCACCACTTTCATTAAAATATAGTCTCATATCCATTTCTCTCCTTTTTTGAAAAAAAGATTTAAGAGCAAAAAGGCATTCACGGAAGAGAAAGAGAATTACTCTAGTTTTTTCGAACAATGCGAGAAAAATTCGAGAAACGGCTAATGCAGAGAGAAATTTCGAGAATTGATTTATTGCTTATTATTTGTTTTAGATGAGCTTTTAAAGTTTCCATAGAGTCTTTTTTTTAAAAAAATAATAGCTCATATATGTTGGTTCATGTTATAGTTTTGACCTCACCCCACTTAAAACGTTTTGCGAAGACGAAGCAGAAAAGTTTGCGAGGCAAGCATTTAAGTTCCTGAATGGACTATTATTAGCTAATTCGGTCCAAATTATACTATTCGGAAAAGTCGAAAAACTCAAAAAAACCTACTAAAGACTTTAAAATGTAAAAACATTTTGTCTGTTATTTTTCACGTATTTATTACATTGAATTGATTCTTATAACCCCATAATATACCAATGCAATTTTTTATTGACTATTTTGTACTTAAATACTCTTTTTTGTTTGCTGTATTGTATTGGGGTAAGAATTGATACACTTGTGTAATTGTCCAAATTTTTATAGGGAGAATATCATCTCAAGATTTTTGGCTTATTTTTCAAAAACAAATAATGTAAAAATTTGAAGCGATGATTTCGAGAACGAATTGCTACCTTATTAGAAAATGTGAAGTTTATAGTAGGGTAGACTGACAAAAAGGAATTTTTTTTGACAAGAAACTTCTAACAGCAAAAAAGAAAAAAAAAGAGAAAAAAATTGTGTATTACCATTCTAAATGTGAGAAAAACAATTTAAAAAAAATGCCCCTGGGATTTTTTTAAAAATTTTCATAGATGCATTTTCAGTTCTTGCCGTTAGCGCCACCTACATGTTTTTAGTTAATATCGAACCAAAAGAAAAGGAAAAAAAATGATAAGTTAGAGATCCAAATAAAAAATAATTATGTTTAAATCATTAAGAGTTTTCTTTAAATACATATTTTTTTTTATAAGTGCAAGATTTCATAAACACGCTGTATAGTGACGATCACTTTATCGCCAACGTCGGCTGGATGATCTTAATGTGACATAATGCTACAAAAAAAAAAAAAAAAAAAAATGTTTTAGAAAACTATAAAAATGCCTTCTAAAAATTTTTTTTAACGGATTTATTAGCCCCTCTTAAAAGTAATTAATAAATGTTCATTTTGTTTACCGCACTCACGTAAAATAAACATTAAGATTTACTAAATTAATTTCAAGTTGAAAAAATTAAATGCCGAAAATAAACTTTTTCTTTCTCATTTTTAATGAAAGAAATTTCATGTTAGCGTGCAATTCAAATAACACAAAGCACGTTATGAAGTAAAATTGCTTTACTTTTTAAATTATAGTTTTTAAAGTCACTACGGCATTGATGGGATCTTTTCGACATAAACAATTTGAATTTTTTCTAAAATACTTATTAAGGTAAGAAAAATATTGCAAAAAATATTAAAGATCATTAGTTAAAACCGCCTTCAGAGCTCTCATATTCTTAATAGCTGTTTTAAAAATTAAATCTTTATTTATGAATGAGTCATAAGTTCTTATTTATGCTGTATGTTTTTGTTTCATTGTATGATAAGATTGCACTTTAAAAACAACGACAGAAAACTTCCGCTTTTTGAAAATTCTCATCTTATGTTTCACTCTTTGATTTTTCTGTACCGAAATTTGATTAACATTCAGTGATGTTTGTAGCAGATGGCAGATATCTATCAAATAAATTCAGTCAGAAAATGATTTTAGTGAAATAAAGCTAAAAATTGTTAGTGAGGTAGCTGCTTTTTAAGGAAGGTAATTAAAATAATAGCGGAATCCATTTTTTTCTTATAAATATTGTGATGAATTTAAATCGCGACTAGTTGATTATAAAATAAGCTAATATGTGGTACGGTCACAGCACTACACTAAGGCAGACAGAAAAAATGGGATGTAAGTGACAAGAGAAAGATTTTTAGTGAGACGAAGGACAAGTTTGAACTGTATCGAAGCTTGCTTTAATGTAATATTTTTCTAAGTCATTACAGATGGAAACACATTATCGGGGACAGTGCAAACATTTTTTTTTGCCACAAAATGTGTTGATATTCGTTTGCACTAGTTATCGCTACATTTTCATGTTTGTCACTTAAACCTCTTTGTTTCTAAATGCCTCAATTACCGTTGCAAAAGGCTGATATGCGATTGGTGGAAATGTAGTATAGCTAAGGTTTACTATTGATGAAGTCGATCACACTTCTTCAACATCTATCTCTTTCGTAGAAGCTCTTTGAGCTTGAACTTTAAACCCAAGTTCCGTCACATTTTCAAGCAAAAATTGCAATTCATTGCAACAATCTTTAACTCTTTATGACAACAACCGTTAATTCGTTGACATATTATGGCGTCTCGGATATGTCAAAGAGTCTGTAAATGCGCAAGAAATGTATGACACCTCGGACACATCAAAATGTCTGTAATGGCACGTGAAATGAGTGGCATCTGGGGGAAGTCAAAGATTCTGTAATGGCACATGAAAGGAATGACGGCTAAGAGACGTCAAAGAGTCTGTGCTGGCACGTGAATTGAATTACGTCTCAGAGACGGTAATGTTTCAATAAGGACAAATAAAATGAATTACGTCCCAAAGTTTCGAAAGAGTGTGTAATGGTGCTTGGTGCATGAAATGAATGATGTCTTGTCGACACTTAAGACTCAGCAATGGCACATCGGATGATTAACATTTCGGGGACACTAGGGAGGTTGTAATAGTAATGGTACACATGCGCGTAGTCAGGACTCCCGCTAGGATGAGGGAAAGCATAGACGCAACAAGAAAGTGGTTTGTAGTCTCCTTCCCATGGGGATATCTAAAATTGCTTGAAATTATAGTCCTCCCCCCCAAAGTACATTTTATACTTTGTGGTCAGATGAGGGCAGAAAAAGCAGTTACGTGGATTCCCTTCGGAAATTTTTTGAAATTGCAGTTCTAAAATTGCAATTTTGAATTATCTTGGGTGACATTTGGAAAGAGTGTGGGAATCAGAGGATCTCTTCAAGGGAGGGGCAGTTGCTCCTCGCTGTCCCCCTCTGGCTACGCCCATGAATGATAGATGAAATGAATGACGACTTGGAGACACCAGAGAACCTCCTATGGTGCATATGAAACGAACAACGTCTCAGAATTCACAATGGCACTTAAATTACAAATACAAAAGTGATGAATAGCAACCTATTGTGGGGAACACAGCCAGACTGGTTCAAGTCAATTTATCAATTCCAGTTGAAGATCAAGAGCTCTCTTAAAATATTTCCCCCATCGCAAGTAACAACTGCTTCCGGTAAACTACTCTAAAAGTCTGATACCATAATGAAGCAGATTTTTTCCCTGAATTTTAACACGAATCTAGTATTTAAAAACCTTAAAACAATGACCCCCTGGCTCTACCATCCGTGTAGAAATTAGCCACTCAACATCTTCAATTTAAACAAAATTAAGTAAATGAATCATAAGATAAATAAGATAAATAAATACCTTTGTGCTGAATAGTAAAGTCAGACCAAACAACGTAAGTAGAACTGACACTCATGACTTTCAAGCTTGGAATCATAAGTTGGAAAATGAATTTATTAACCTACCAGTGTTCCTTTGAACAGTCCCTAATAAATTAATACAGTTTCTTGATAAGGAGAACAAAACTGAACAACCCACTTCAAATGAGGTCTTAATAAAACTTCTGCACTGTAAAAACGATTCAGAAACGTTCCTGGGAAATAATAGGCAGCTGATGTGCCCAACTTCTTCCAGTAACATATCTTGGAAAAATCGGGAACGTTTTCCGCTAAAAGTCAGTAACCTTTCTGAACTTAACCTTGAAACTTTATGAAGAAGTGCGAAATCTTCCCTGTTAAAGCCAGTCATGTCTCTAGAACCTTCTAGAAAAATTAAGTAAGTTTAGTGTAATTAATTAGAACCTTCCTGATTTATCAAGAAGGCTCCATAAAATTCAGAGCGACCACGGCCAAAGCTTTGCAAGAGAGAACCAAGCATATATATCTCTTGCCTGCAATTCCTGCCTTGCAAAGCTGTAGCTATCCATTGACATTTTCGCTCTCACTGGGAGCTTAGTCAATCTGGACAAGTCGTAAGCAAGCTTAGGCCGATACACTTAATAAACACGCTCATTCAAACTTTAAACTGGTGGCTAAAAATATTATCTACAACAGTGAAAAGTCTGCACGCGTGCAACTTGAAGCGATTCAGGAACTGTTTTTGTGAAGATACTTGTTTTTGCGGGGAAATAGGTCAAAACCTCTGAAATCCCGAGACGTTCCACAGAAATAACCAGTAACGTTTCGGAATTTTTTTACAGTGTGTATAAATGTTGAAGAAATATCTTAGAATCATCCTAAATGGACTTATTGAAAAAATCTAGTATTTCGTTGCCTTTGTTACTTACAGCGCTACACTTCTGACTAAACTCAACGTCCTGAATAATTAAAAGATTTGGTAAGAACAGTTTTTTTTTCGTCAATGGCAGATTTCAGTAACTGATAACTTGCGTGACTATTTCCATGACCTAAATAAAACACTTGGCGCTTTTTTTCAACATTGAAAGACTTCACTTAAATGCTCACTTAGAATTCTGATCTAAATCCTCTTGAAACTTTTTCACTTGTTCTTAATTGCTAGTAGAGACAAAATACATGACGTCTTGGACACATCGAAGTCTAAATAATACATGAAGTGTATACCGTGTTCCATTCATTGTATGTCAAGGAGTTAAAATTCTTGTAAAGGTTCCACCGTCGTAAGTGGTTTTAATGGCATTTTAAGAGGTTAACGAGTGAAAATAAGAATTTATTGTGTGTCTCTCTCTAACTTTCTTTTTAATAATTTAAGTTACATTAAAATATCAACACTTTGTTTTTATCCTACACTGTAAAAAAATTCCGAAACGTTACTGGTTATTTCCGTGATACGTTTCGTGATTTTAGAGGTTTTCACCTATTTCCCCAAAAAATCAAGTATCTTCGCAAAAAAGTTTCCTGAATTCCTAAAAGATGCACGAATGCAGACCTTGCACTGGTGTGAAAAATATTTTTTGCTACCAGTTTAAATATTGACGAAGCGTGTTTATTAAGTGTATCGGCTTTAGAATGTTTATGGCCCATCCGGATTGACTAAGCTTCCAATGGGAGCAAATAAGTCACTGGATAGCTACAGCTTTGCGAGGCTGGAATTGCAGGCAAGGAGTATACTTGGTTCTTGCTTGCAATTTTTGCGTGGCCGTGATTGCTCTAATACCCCTGGAGCTTTCTTGGTAAATCAGGAAGGTTCTAATCGAATAAATTAAACCTATTTAATTTTTCTAGAAGGTTCACGACTGGCTTTAATAGGGGAGAGTTCTTAATATTTCAGAAAGGTTACTGACTTTTATCAGAAAACGTTCCTGGTTTTTGTAAGCTATGTTACTGGTAGAAATTGGGCACATCAGCTGCCTATTATTTTCCAGGAACGTTTCTGAATCGTTTTTACAGTGTAACTGTCACGTTTCACTGAAATGTGATCTACTATTATTTAGAGATGCAAAGCTCTGAAAGTTCCCATTTTTCTTCTCTGAAAAACGCCCGTTTTTTTTTCTCTGAAAACTTAAATTGAAATAGGAAATTTTAAAAATTTCCATTTTTCTAAATTTTTAAGTTTTTTATGCCAGAATAATTTTACCTTTTTTGACTCACTTAATAAAAAAGTTTTTTTTAAAGGTCTTCCAGATGCTGTGTTATTTGTGTAGTAGTATGAAAATATTTTCATTGATATAAACTATTTTAAATAATTTTTCAATTTAATGTTTATAAACGTTTTGACTGTTAAAGGTTTGGTCTCAAAGAAGGTGGAGCCGTCCATGTAATGCGATAGGGGTATGAATTACCTTAATTAAATTTTCAACCTTTGTTTACTACATTATATTAAATGCATATATAATTGAAGTTGCAATTGTACCAACCACACCACACATATTTCACGTGAGTCACCACGTAAATGATCAGTGATAAAGGTTTAGTAACTTCAAAAACGAGACAAATTGTAGTCTAAAAATACTTTTCGTATTTGTTATTAAGTTTAAAATTCCTTTTCCCAACTTAAAAAAGCCTTTTTTTCCCCTGTGTGGCTGATCATAGTAATCGTGCTTTAAACTATGCAACAGTTTTTTTTTCCTTCTCTTCAAAATTTTCTAAGCCACTTTTTTTTTGCTTAAGAAATGACACTTGTGGTTTCTTAGGTAAAAAAATCTTTGTTTGTTACAATTTAAAAGTATTACTTTTGGTGTAAACTATAGAGCTGTCACGTGCGGGACAAAATATCTGATTACTTGTGTAATGGCCCACTACTTGTATCTTTTCGAAACTATCACTAGAAAGTAATTAGTAGGAAAGCAAAGTAAGTATTTAATAGATTTTCAACTACAGTTTCGAAGGATATACTATTAGAATCAAGAACTCTGATGCTGATGTCCAAAAGTGTGTCCTACACGTGACAGGTAAACATCATTATAGAAATACCAGTTAAATAACAAATTAAAAAAAAAATTTTGCTTAGCAAATCAAACGAGTCAAGTACTTTTCTTGGGTCAATGAATTTTTCAACTGCCGGCCCTTATTGATTTGTGTATGGATGAAATTATAAAGAAAATTTAGTCAATTGTCCCACATGTGACCGCGGAATCACCAATCTACGAGTTACACTGATTTTAGCATTTCAATGGAATTGCAGTTTTTCCAAAAACCTTGAGAATGACTTTGCTTTATGGATCAAAACATTTTTTTTTCTCTCTCTTAAAACTGCTCTTATCTCTTTTTAGAAGAAATGAATCATTTGGTAAACGTTTGTTCCATCAAAAGCGGAATGAGAAGCAATATAAATGTTAAATTTCATTCTTAATTCTTTGAAGCACAAAGTGGTAAATTTCATTTGCTTAAAAGCATTTCATCGTCATAACTGAAAATCTTAAAAATAAGAACATGCTCACTTTAAATTTGTGTGAATGCTTTGGTTATTAATGGGCACTTAAGATTTTTTACGCTGTCGCGCTCCACTCGAACTGAGTTTTCTTGAAAAATGATTTTTGACTGCATTTGCTTATTAAGGGCGATGTTCAGTATTCAAAGTTATATTTAATTCTGTTAAGTCGTGTTCTCCTCAAAAAGTATCACAATCATATTTTCTGCATCGATATGGTAGTTTTTACTACTAATTTGAACATTAAAATATTAAATCTTTTAAAAATATGAAATATTTTTTTTCAATTTAAAATCCTTTAAAACTGTTTAAAATTCTTGTGTATATCAATGTGTTTAATCTACTTTGTTTCGATAACTTATTTTTGAATAATTAAATCAAACCTTCAAAAGGTTCAAAATACTTTTCTCGTTTTTATGTTATCTTTTAAGCGTTTTTTATTTTTGTAATTCAATGCGCTAAGAGTGATTATTTCAAAAACATCACCTATTTGCCTAGTGAATTACTTTATGAAAAGTAGATGAACAAGTTATCCTATAATCACGAAAGACTTGGGCTCTCAGAGTTCAATGCTAAGTATTTTTAAATTTACACCTCTTTCGGCACTATTTCGGTAAAATTTCTGCATAAAAAGAAATGTGATCTGTAATGTTGCATGAATTGGTCAACATGTCACTAAGCTGGCAACATATTTGGTGACAAAAAAATTCTAATAATTTTCTAATCCATTGTGAGTTTAGCGATAATTAGCAAGGTTTTCCTAGACTCAATGCTTAACGTTTTCGATATTTCTGTAGTGTAATACTTTTTTTCTGCACTTGCTCGCTGCAAATTAGGAGGTGTAATAAATTAAAATGTCTTTAATCTAAGGCACTTTTGTATTTTTTTTCCTTTGCACGTTTCATTAAATTACATTTATTTGTCAGTCTAAAGGTTTGTTCTATTCTTAATGCTACAAATATTAACTTTTATTTAATATAAAAAGTCGTTTCTTCCTTTTCATTCAATAGATAAATGTATTTCTGCACTTCGATAAATATATCAAAAATTCTTACATTTATATAAAAAAAAACTTTCAATTGTATAGTTACGATAAATAAAAAAAAATATTAAGAAGAATTTTATACATTGCAGACGATAATACGTAACAGAATTAAATTTAAAGCGCAGCAGATGATAAATTAACAAAAAGCTGTGTCCGCAAATCAATAAAAAAAGAGGGGAAACTGATATAATTTATCAAAAGAGGTAAAAAAAATCCACTTATGTACAAATAGTATTAAGCTGTTTTTTTTTTTATTAGTAGATGTAACTTTTAAAGCACGGGTGTTTTAAGAAACTTTGCCTAAAGCCTCCTCTTTTTATGAATTCGCCGTTCATGTTAAGAGTCCAGCCACTGCAATTTGTTTTTACATAACTTGCATTAAACGACATCAAACGGGCTGAAGGATAAGTGAATTCAATTGTAATTCTCTTTTGATTGGTCACCGTGTTCCTAAAATTGAACGAATCAATATCCATTACATTGCAAGAGGCCATAAAATCTCGTGATTGTGGGAAATTAGCCCGAGATACACCGATTTAGTCTTGCATCTGTAGCATAGATTTAGCTTATATCGTCTCCTAAAAAGTTATCTATGATTCTCGTTTTACGTCGGGGCTATTCCAGTGGTTTTGGAACATGTATTTCAGATCTCATATGATAAATGGATAAATACTTGACATAAATCCAGGATGAGACGTCGGTTGGGCGTTTATACTAGACTTTGTACAAGGAGGTAGCTTGATTTCTTTTAGAAATTGAAGTATAGAAACGTTTCGTGGTCTGAATAGTGACAGAAAGGAACAAAATTCAAAATTACCCATAAAATGTGATTTAAGATGTACAGTCGGACCTCCATATATCGAAGTAGCATATTGCCGGAAAAAATTCGATATATAGAAATTTCGATACATAGAAACGATTTTATTTTATCATAAAAATCTCCTAAAATATTAAAATTAAAGGTAATTTTCGTGTATGAAAGCCAATTTTTAATTTTTACGAGCATTGGATTAAAGAGTTAAGAATTAAAAAATTAACAGAAATTACACGTTTGCGCCTTCACACATCTTCATTCTTCGGCAATTCAACTTTATCCGCAACATTAGGGTATTTTCGTTTTGGCAATGTAATCGAGAGAAAAGTAAAAAACCAATCTACTTAAACTGAATGATTTTTACTGAAGCTAAAAAGACTGAAAATGATAATCAACAGACAAAAGCGATAACTTGTAACTGATTTTACAATGTTACTGGCTAGAACTAAGATTTGAAATGAACTTGACGGAATTTAAGAACTCCAGAACGGATCAACGACCTATCCACACACCCCTCAACCCCAGATTCCTTATGAGTTTCATTGCAACCTTTAGTGAACATAATTTTCTCCCCAAACCTTCATTTTTTATGAGACAAACAGTCTGAAGTGGAAAAAAAATCTACGAATGTCTCGAGAGAAATTTCGATATATCGAGATTTTTTCGATATATAGAAACAATTTTTCTATGTAATGAACATGGAAACGTGCTGGAATTTCGATATATAGAAAATTTCGATACGTGGAAATTCGATATACGGAGGTCCGACTGTATACTCACTTGCGATGTACGGATAGTAGAAATATGACGTAGTTCAATAGGAAGGTCATTCTACAGTATTTGATTATGAAATATCCCGTACGTAACACTAAATCTCGAAATATTTATGTATGTTTTCGCTGTAAAAATGCAAATGAGAATTAAAAATGAGAGAAGACTTGGTTATCTGTTTAAAAATATAAATATTTTGAAAATTAGCGTTACGTACGGGCAGGGTTTTGACGCCCTAGGCAAGGTTAATAAGTGCCGCCCCCTCCTCCATTGTTCTTTCTAAAGTAATTTATCCAAATACAAATCGGTAATAAACAAAGAAATAAAATCCTGGCTTATATCGAAGCCTTAACACTGTTTTCCGGGATCAAATTCCAGATAAACTGGTACATTAAAATAAATCCTTTAACTTTAAAAGGTTGCTTTTCACCCATTTGTAATTTGAAACTAAATAAATGAAAACCCGCCATTTTTTAAAACAATGGCGGGACGGGTTTGGAATCTCTAAACAAGTCGCAAACTGGCGTAGGAACTTTGTAAAACAAAGGGGACCCGGGACTCATGGTGGGAAGTGTCAGATCCAATGAGGCAGAAGCAGTGGCGCAACCAGAAAATAACTCTAGGGGGAGCAGGCCCGCGCCAAGCCTGATCTGCGCCGTCATGCAAATGTCTTTTGAGCGCCTTTATTCAGTGGCGTTCGAAGAAAACATAGTTCTGGAGTGTGGTTTTGTAGATAAATATAATATTGAAAAAAAGAAGTTTGGCATTTAATTTATTAAAAAACAATGTGTGAGCTTTTTTTTTACTTTGTAAAAATGTATTTTTAAATAAATTTATTGAAACAAAAATTTTTACTCGTATTTTAAAAAAAATAGAGTAAAGAAAATAGAGCATTCCAAGCCAATTCATGTACATGCGTATTGCATATTCAACACATCTTATACTAAATAAACCAATTGACACTATCAACTTACAGTTCGGAACAACTTAATTTAATACGTAAGATGTTACAAATAGGGTCGTTTCTATTAGAAATGACGTTCCAATAGTGATCTCTGAAGTGAACTGAAGAGGAACCTTGCTAAACGCAAACCAAAACTGTAAACTGAAACGCGAACTTTCAAATCTAAACCAAAACTTTTTCATTTTTGTTCCGCGTTCGCGTCCATATTGTAAAACAGTCAGTCTCTCTCGAACCACCGTAGTGTGTAGATATGTGATGTAACGTTAGCTAATAAATGCATTTAATTTCTTTATTAGTTAAATTATTGAGCAGTGATTACATAAAGCATGTAATAATGACAACACTACACAATTAAAGGAAATATAAAATGATTATAGAGAGAAGGCCCAACGTGAACTACAGATGAACAAATGAAGGTAAGCTCTTTGCTTATCTATTACCATCTTGTTTTATTTAAATTGATTTCATATAAATGGATAGTTATTATTAGAATGTCCTACCGAGTTATAACAGTTTCCAAAATTTCAAAAGTATTTTTTTTCTGAAGGAACATGCTTAAAAAACATAGGATCTGACCATTTCTTAAATAATTTATTTAAGTTTAATATTAAAAAAAATACTTAAATCGTTGCGCTTTCATTGTCTACACTTCTGTCGTGTGACATCACAAATGATGAAATGCCACTCAATGCTGCCATTCACAGAACAAAATATTTAATTCGCATCTTTACTCACGTGTATTGGCAACGATATGGTTGAAAGCAAACGTAGGGCGCAATTTTAAATCGCTGCTTGATTATCATAACGTGGAAACGTAGTAGATAGATGCGCCAAATTGCATCATTTGTGACGTCATTAAGACAACGCCTTGTTTGAAAAATTGGACACTTAAAAAAATTAATTAAAAAAAAAAAACTGTTGGGAAAATGAAAGTATTTTCTGGGACGCTGTATTTTTTTTTTGCTTATTCTATCCATTTCAATGACTAAAAGTAGTACTTTTGACTGAAGGAAACCACTCCACTGGAAAGCTATAAATCTTATGATATTTATAAATATTAATGAGCAAAGATAGATTTTTTAATTTTTCATTCAAGATAAATTATATTAAATTTAACACATTAAGTCTTTCCACACAATCGCATTCGATCAATCACAAACCATACAACGTGTACAAAATGAGCAAATAAATAAAATTATTTTAATCAAAATAAGAACATCGATTAGAAGTTAATTTACAGGAAATGAACTTTTCGCGTTTTGACACTTTGTTTTTAGCGAATTGATTTATAAGTTAATCTATGTCTAATTTTTGTAAAATATCACTTTTGATAGAAAAAAAAAATGCATGATTTGCCGATCTCTTTTGACCCATACTGGATCTTAGGTAATGTTTAATTATTTTTAGTTCTGAGAATAATTTCTCTGCTGTAGCGTAAAGTAAAGCAATATAAGTGTTTGGAAAAGAGTGAGGTAAATTGTTGAAAATGTTCAGGGTTTTCACAGGCGGTACTGCAATTTCTCCCAAAGTCTGCAAAAACTTTAACTTATGCATGAGCTTCAAACTATTTATGTCACTTACATTTTTATTAGTTAATGTTTGTTCCAGTTTTTGACAAAGTTTCAGTCAAAGTTCCAGTTTTTTATTCTGAATATTTATTAAAGCCGGAAATATTCCGCCAAAGTTTAAAAACTTCTGGATGAGAAGATAGGAGATAAAATCTATTACTTAATGACGGTATTGCAATGTCTAAGATTCCAAAGAAGCAATTTACTTTAAAGTTTGTTTCTTCGTTCTGAATAGGCTCATCGTCACTTTCGTAAGGAAATTGTTTTTTGATTTTTAATGTCTTAATTTTTTTGGCAACATCTAAAGAAGATGCTAGTTCTTTATTCTCTGTGAGCATATCATTGAAACCTTTTTTCAGCCCCTGAAAAAGCAGTTTAACTTGCTTAAACATCCAGCAATCTGAGAAATATTAAAATTTTTGGTTCTTTTAAATTTAATACACAAATAGTTGAAGAAAAAAAAGAGGGGGGGGGGGATCGAATAATCATGGTCAAGTCATTACTTTTCGGACCTAAACAGTCAAACCTAAAGAATTGTTTCAAGGAACAGTCGAATTCCAACGAACAATAGCTGAATATAACAAAATAGCATTTAGTGGTGGGAGCTAGTCAGGCTATTGTTATAGCCTTTACTCCTACCTACTCAATCAGGGATTTTCAAATAGTCAGGGTGAATTATACTTCTGTTTGTAATTTCATTTCTGTTATTTTATCTGTGAAATGCATTTTTTTGTAAAAAACATTACGCTGATTGAAACAGAATGAATTGAATTGAATTGAATTGAATTCAAAAAGACATATTGCACAAATTCAACATATTCACTGTAAGAACCAAAATGGGGAATAGGAAATGTATTGCGCCTCCTATGCTCAACCTTAGACATACCAAAATAGCATTCGCGTTTCCACATTAGGAAGAAAAATGCTAATGCATGCATTAATTAGCACCACACGTTTTCAGTGCAAAACATTACTCTTTGAATAGCATTTTCAGACACTATATACAAGGCAATAATTTTTCCTTATAGATTGGCAGCGAGATGCAAATCTTGCTTCAATGAGCAGCATAATTTCACCACCACAATTAGATATAATAAAAAGTTCAATTTTAATTTTCGGGTTGGAAACTTTTTCCCCATGAAGAGCATTTTTGATCGGTAGAACTCGGCGCCTTTTTTACTCTGGCGCCGTCGTGCTCCGCACGACCTTGCACATAGGGACGGCGCGGCCCTGTGGGGGAGGGGCACTTAACAAGATTTTCTCATTTGAAATGGACGTCAATCATTCCATCTCTCTTTCTCTTTTTCCCACCAATTTTTTTGAATCATATCTAATGTATACATTGTGTATGGAGAGAATGAATTGATAACATTTCTGGAGGGGTCCAAGGGTTCTCCCCGGGAAATTTTTTCGAAATTCTAGTCCTAAAAACGGAGTTTTAGACGATCTTTGGCAATGTTAAAGGGCGAAAAGGTTTGAGTACCCTCCCTGGAAATATTTCGGATTTGATATCTTTAAATCGCAATTGCTTACCATATTTGTGGACGCTAGGGAAAATGATATGACTCAAAGATTGTAGTTGATCGGTTTTTCGATTTGATTTATATCTCCCTTACAACATTTTGAAATTCAAGTTCCAAAAACGCAATTGTAGACAATCTTCAGTGATGTCAGGGAAAAAGGAGATACTAGGGCTCTGCATTGGAAACTTTTCGAAATTGATGTCCTAGAGAGCGTTCTTCAATGATGGTATCGAGAGAAGTTCAGAGATTCCTTCCCCCTAAATTTTTCGAAATTGCAGCACTAAAAATTCAATTTTCATCTTCCTTTTGGTGATATCAGAGAGATGAGTTTCAGGGGTCGTTAGAAGACTTTCTTATTTTCTGAGAACTACACTGTAAAAAAATTCCGAAACGTTACTGGTTATTCCCGTGGAACGTCTCAGGATTTCACACTTTTTCACCCATTTCCCCGTAAAAACAAGTATCGTCACAAAAAAGTTTCCTGAATCGCTACAAGTTGCACGCGTGCAGACTTTGCACCGTTGTGGAAAATATTTTTAGCAACCAGTTTAAAGATTGAATGAGCGTGTTTATTAAATGTATCGGCCTAAAGTTGCTTACGGCCTGTCCAGATTGACTAAGCTCCCAATGAGAGCGAAAATGTCAATGGATAGCTATAGCTTTGCAAGGCAGGCAAAATATATGCTTGGTTCCTTCTTGCATAGCTTTGGCCGTGGTCGCTCTGATTTTTATGGAGCCTTCTTGATAAGTTAGGAAGGTTCTAATCAATTACACTAAACCTACTTGATTTTTCTATGAAGGTCCTAGAGACATGACTGGCTTTAACAGGGCAGATTTCGGCACGACTTCATTAAGTTTCAAGGTTAATTTCGGAAAGGTTTTCTACTTTTAGCGGAAAGCGTTCCTGATTTTTCCAAGATATGTTACTGGACGAAATTGGGCACATCAGCTGCCCATTATTTTTCAGGAACGTTTCTGAATCGTTTTTACAGTGTAGAAAAAGGGGAATAAATGAAAGAGGAGGGCAGAGAACCAGTACGCCTGAAATGTGTTTAAATGAAATAGAAACTATAAAACAGTGTTGACACTTTTTCCTACAATAATAAGTAAAAAGTAACACTCTTAATCGTAAAACTGTATATGATAAAGTATTTCTCAGAATCTCACAAACATTTTGTGGGGCAAAAGGGCATTAAATGGCTCTCCAAAGTAATTATCCGATTTTCTTAATTTAGGTCTCATTCGAAAGCCCGCGAAAAATACCCCTCAAGTAAGTCTAATGGAATGTTCATATCAAGTCTGAAATGTATCGTTTGCCAACGAGCTCAGTTTAAATTAACGGGAATAAAATCATTTGGGATCTGTTGCCATTTTTTCTTGACAGTGAACAAATAAAATTCTTGCTTTTGCTTTGAGGTAAAAACTTTCCCTTTTGCATATTTTTTAGCCCTTTATTTGTACTGCCAGCAGAAGATAATCCAGGCTTTTAGTTGCATTAATGGAGGGTTGCGTTAAATTTATTCAGGACTTAAAGATTTACCGTTAAAAAAATTTAAGAATCATTTTTTGACGGTAAATTTTACAGTGCATTTTTTCTTTTATTATTTTTATTTAAATCCAACTGCTGAACACGCGTGACATAACTTTTATTTTCGAGGTAGACCGTGCAAAACCGGGCAACGCAGCTTGTAGATAAATAAATCAAGTAATTTGCCGCCCTAAAAATTGCAGTGAGTTTCTAGTTAAATTCCAAACTGGGTATTTTTGCATATCTAAGCACTGGTACATGCTAAGCACTGGTTACTCTTTTTTTAAGATTAAAGTAGCGCATCTTGTGGCACTGAAATATGTATTAATATTTTCCAAAGAGTTTTAAATCAGATAACTTGCCACCCCTCAAATTAAACTGAATTTCTAGTTGAATTCTGAACTAGGTTTTGCATATTCAAACACTGGTACAAACTCTAAATAATAATTATTATTTTAACATTAAAGCTGTGTATCTTATGGCACTAAAACAGATATTAAAACTAAAAAAAAAAGTTTCAATTTCGAAATTTGCCGCCTAGGTCGCCTACCCTAAGAGCCGGGCCTGCGTACGGGGCATGTCACAGCCAAATACTGTGGAATGACCCAGGAGGAAATTGTACGCGAATATCTATAAAAACTGAAAAAACATAGTTTACATATTTAAAAAAGTTTATCAATTATAAATAGAGTAGAACCTCATAAATCGTGACTAATGGGGGATCCAGGTCATCCGCATTGATGAAATTAAAAAAGATATAAATTAATCCAAAGTACGTACAGTACCGTACACACTAAAATTTGTATCTTGAACTCAAGAGAATGGAACATAAAACTACACAAGAGAAAAAAAAAAACAAAAGTGATGTTTAAAAACACAAAATACGGCCTGCAAAAAATACGCTATCGAGCTAACTCACCTTTTATTCATATTGTTTAAGCACCTAAATGGTTATCCGGATTAAAAGAAGGCCGGCTCAGCAGGGTCCGAATTTAATAGGGTTTACTGTGCACTGTAAAAACGATTCTGAGACGTTTCTGGAAAATAATGGGCAGCTCATGTGCCCGATTTCTGCGAGTAACATATCTTACAAAAACCAGGAACGTTTTCGGCTAAAAGTCAGTAACCTTCCTGAAAGTATCCGGCAAGCTTTATGAAAAATTCAGAAATGTTCCCGTTTTAAGTCAGTCGTGTCTCTGGAACTTTAGAGTTAACTTATGTATGTTTAAGGGGACACTGAACGTTCAAAAGGAAGAAATTTTTGTCAAATTTTTGAAATTTTTATTTTTTGAATTTATTTAAATATGAAGACAATTTTGTGAGTTTTGTTTTGTTTATTATAGTATAGAGAATGACTAAAAATAAGTTTCAGTGTTGTGAAATCAAAATAATTACGCAACGGACTTTTCAAAATTTTGTTAATTATCGTTAAGGTTATTTACATTTTTTTAAATAATTGGTCTTCTAATTAATATTTTTTAATGAAATTTTATAAGTATATGGTTAAAATTTCATGCAAATCCATCAATAATTAAAAAAGTTTGCTTTCAAGGTCCAGTGTCCCCTTAATATAACAGCTAGGCACCTTCCTGATTTATCAAGTAAGTTTCACAAGAAGTATTGCAAACATGGCCAAAGTTAAGACAGAAATTCCAAGTACGTGTCAGGAACTTTACTTTCCTGCAATTCTTGCAAAACTACGTAGTCCATGGACTTATTCGCTCCCTTTGGAAGCTTAATCAGTCTGGACGTGCCGTAATCAAACTGAAGACGATACAATTTATAAATACGCTCAGTTAATCTTTAAACTGGGAGCTAAAAATATTTTTCACAACAGTATTAGTCTGCATTCGTGCAACTTGTAGCGATTCGGGAAAAATTTTGAGGATGATACTGATTTTTTCAAGAAATAAATAAATATATATATGTATATGTATATATATATACACTGGTGTCCAAAAGTTAAGCATAATTCATAAAATGCGAGAAAAATCTGTAAATTTTCGTAAAATTATATAAAGTTACTTATGGAGATTCATTGGTTGAAGAAGAAACAATATGTTTATGCAAATTAGTATAGTCGATGGTGTCATGCGCGAATTAGGTGCGCGTTTCGGAATGTGGATAAAACAGCTCGCACGCTTTAGAGAGTTCAGGCGCGTTTCATGCAATTGCTGTACCAAGAAACATTGGATCTGGTGAAACAGAACTAATAATGGCACAAAGACGCCAATTGGACATGTTTGCGAAAGGAAGAATCGTTGGAATGCTAGAATCTGGACGATCACAAACTGAAGTGTCTCGTATTCTTAATGTGCCTCAGTGTGTAATCTCGAGACTGTGGCAGAGGTTTTCAAATACAGGAGATGTTACCCGCCGACCAGTACCAGGACGACCAAGAGTCACAACCGCAAGCCAAGATCGTTTTCTGGCAATTTCTACACGACGTCATAGGGACAGCTGTGCCAGAGAACTGGGTTCGGCGCTCAGTGCCGTCACAGGGATAACAATTTCGAGGCAAACTGTTTACAGGAGACTCAATTATGTCGGTCTGTATGCCACAATACCAGCAGTTTGCATTCCTCTCACATCAGCGCATAAACGCGCTCGTTTAAACTGGAGCTTGCAACATCGGCATTGGAGTCTGGGACAGTGGGCTAATGTGATGTTCAGTGATGAGTCCCGCTTTACTCTACAGAGTGATTCTCGTCAGGTAACAATCTGGAGAGAAAAGGGGACTCGTTTCTAACCGCAAAACGTAAGAGAAAGACATCACTTTGTGTCAGCAGGAGTAATGGTGTGGGCGGGCATTATGTTGGATGGCCGCACCGACCTCCATATTTTTGAGCCAGGCTCAGTCACTAGTCAAAGATACAGAGACGAGGTTCTTGAGCCTTATGTTCGCTTGTTTCGAGGTGCTGTTGGTCCTGAGTTCATATTCATGGACGATAACGCGCCATTTCATCGAACAGCTGTGGTCGATGACTTCCTCGAATCAGAAAATATCCAGCGAATGACGTGGCCTGCGAACTCCCCTGATCTGAACCCTATCGAGCATATCTGGGATATGCTCGGGAGACAACTTGCAGCCCGTTCCTCCCCCCCCCCCGCCAAGCTCCGCTCCGGAGCTAAAAAGAGCTCTCCAGCATGGTTGGATGTGTTTAAGCCCACAACTCATCCACCACCTCATAGAAAGTATGAGTAATCGTTGTGCAGCGTGCCTGGCAGTCAGAGGTGACCATACACACTATTGAGCTTCAGCATCATCTTTTAAAGAAAAATTTTTGTGCAAAGAGTAAACTCCTCATATGCCTAATTTTCATTTAAACTATTTTTTGGGATGATAAAAGTAAATATTACCGTTTTTTTTGAGAAATTTCCTTATTTTGTAACCGTGTTGCACTCGCAATCACGTTTCCCCCTATTTCGATGTATATTTCTCACTACTCACATAAATAACAATTATGCTTAACTTTTGGACACCAGTGTGTGTGTGTATATATATATATATATATATATATATATATATATATATATATATATATATATATATATATATATATATATATATATATATATATATATATATATATATATATATATATATATATATATACATATATACATATATATATATATATATATATATTCCGGGCTGATGAGTGCTAAAAAGCACGAAACTGCAGTCCTCGGATGGAATAACTGAGCTGGCGGTGTATTTTAAGTAGAACGGAATAATTCAAGCGGAAGTGATGTCATTAACTCGCAAATTCTCAACGAATTTGGTGTCAAAGTAAGATTCCAAATTCAGTGGCAGCTTGTCAATATTGACGATATATTCAGTGAGGCTCCAATAGAAAACTCCATGCTAAACCTTCGGCAATATCTCTGAAAAACTGAGTTCTGCACTAGTAGCAACAAATTAGGATATGTAGATATTTACAGACATCGGGCAGACAGACTGACACACATTTTCTCCATCCCAAAACTCTACTCACTAAGTTTTAATTTTTCGACATTTACTTAACTATTTCATTTATTTTTGACTTTTTTGTACTTAGCGATATTTTTAGAGTGCATTAAGCCATCTTTCATATCTTCATTCTTTTTTTTTTACTTCTTTTTACAAAAAAGGAAGTATTGTATTCGCGAAAAAATTTTCACTCAAAAATCGACCTTAATTTCCATTTTACTCACCCCCGAATGAATATTGAGTTTTTTTTCGACTCGACCATACGTGGATAAGTGCCTAAGAACGTATAAACACGGGAAATACCCATAATGATGATTCCCGAGTTAATTACAGCGAATTTTCTCGTGACGTCCATATGTACGTATGTATGTGCGTATGTGTGTATGTGTGTATGTATCTCGCATAACTCAAAAACGGTATGTCCTAGAAAGTTGAAATTTGGTACGTAGACTCCTAGTGCGGTCTAGTTGTGCACCTTCTCTTTTGGTTGCATTCGAATGTTCCTAAGGGGGTCTTTTGCCCCTTTTTGGGGGAAATCGTTGTTAATTTCAATGTAAACTCAAGTGGTGATATAATTTGTCGGACACTTGGTAATATATCGCCAGTCTTTTGGTCGCCAAATTTTGTCGCCAACTTGGCGACAAATTTGGTGATTTTTTTTTTTAAATCTGGTTTCAACTTGGCCACTGTTGGTGATATTTAGAGAGTAAAGTATTGAATCACATTAAAATTGCCAATAATGGGGAAATGACATTAAATTGGAGTAAAAGGAAGTCGTGTGATGCGCACATCAGCTCGTTTTTTTACATTTTCCGGAAAGTAAGCAAAAATTCTGCTCTATGACTACCCGTTTTAGAGATACTTTATTTTTGTTTGGTCACTGAGAAATCAAATTTTGGAAGTCGAACTTCACACCAAATTACGGTACAAAGGGAAAAGTGAAGCAGCGCACCCCAAATTGCCATTATAGCTGGTACAAGATAGCAACAACAACTGAAATAAAATAAAATATATTTTAACAAAACTGTCATTTACTCTGATGTGATTTTAAGAGCCAACATATCTATTCGTCTTTACGAATACTGTGATTTTTTACTGATAAAGAATAATTCACCCGCAGTTAACTTTTTGATTTTTTGTGACCACTAAAGAGTTTTTGAACTTCACCTAATCAAATATTAATGAAAAAAAAAAAAAAAAAAAAAAAAAAAAGAAGCTATTACACAAGGAAATAGGCTTCTTTCGTTCTGAATGGACCTGTTGTTTCTAATTAAATGGAATATCCCTCACATTCATTTTTCTCCTTTGTACTCTGATAAAAGCGGTAAGATTCAAATTCAAAATACGAAAAAATAAGTAATTGACTAAAAATGGAGAAAATCAATTAAAAGTAAGCGGAAACGAAATAAAAGAGTATTTGTACGTGACTTGCGGCTCATAGCAAAGATAAAGCCATTCCCAGTTCTATAGAATGATCGATAAAATGCTAGCGGTAAAATAAAAAGTTTTCGCCAATATCGGCTTGTTGCACATTTCTGAGCTTTTGGAAACTTCACAAAAAATATTTAATGTTCGTCTGCTATTGATTTCTTCAGTAATCTCTTTGATATGTTATTTTCAGTTTTGTGCTATGAAAAAGCCTTTAAGAAAACTATACAATAAGGCTATTTTCAAAGAATTTGTTTTCTTCATCCATTAAAATTTTAAGAACAAAGAAACGTTGCGGAATAGGGTTAAAACTCAAAACAACTCTTAGGCTAAATAAATGTTATGTTGACTGCATAATTGAATTAGTTTTATCAGTCGTAGATGCCTTTTTTTGACTCATCAAAATTGAGCAGGAACGTAATAAGCTGTCCAAGGATGACATCAATAGATTCGAACCTTCCCCCTTTGAGAAATCACATTTTCTATTTAGATGTGATTTCACCACCTAATGATATGTGATTTGGACCACCTAAATGACCACTTGAGCTCAGTCTCATTGCAAGAAATTCATAACATTATTAAAGCTGTCGCATTTGGTTGATGACAATGAATTTTTTTTTATTGATATAAGTAATAATTAAAATTAAAAAAAAAAAAGCTGGGAGAAGTTTGTTGTTCTACTGTAGATTTTCAGGGGTTTAAACAAAATGTTAAAAAGTGTAACACTATATTAAAAAAGTTGCATTTTCACACGCTGTACCTTTCGGAGCTTTCCATGAATGGAAAGATTAGCTAATCGCAGAATTTAAAACCTTTTTCGTCAAACACATTAATAATAAAGAATACCAATTCCAAAATTTGAAAAAAAGAAGACCTTGAATACATCAACAATTTGAAAAAAGGTTTTATTTCTATTCCCATTGACAAAGAAGCTAATAACTACCGTATTATTTGTAAACAATTTTATATTAATCGAGTCTTGCAAGAACTTAACTCCTCTTTTTATTACGATAAATCAAATCTCAGCAGGGATACCATTCAAAAGCAGTTTATTGCGTAAGTTACGGCCAAAGCCCGAAGTTCGGCCGTTTCGCAAATTGGTTAGCCAATCGCGAAAAATCGCATTGGCCAAAGCCCAAAATGATAATAGTTGATCGTAGATTGACTGAGACAGCATATTTGTCGCTCCCTGTATAACAGGGTGAGTGAGTGAGTGAGTGAGTGAGGAGTGAGTGAGGAGTGAGTGAGTGAGTGAGTGAGTGAGTGAGAGAGTGAGAGTGAGAGAGAGAGAGAGAGAGAGAGAGAGTGAGAGAGTGAGAGAGAGAGAGAGAGAGAGAGAGAGAGAGAGAGAGAGAGAGAGAGAGAGAGAGAGAGAATTTATTTTTATTTATTTTTTTTATGATCAAATTTTTGAGAGCAATCTCATAAAATTTTTTTTTAAAAATAAGTAAATAAATAAATAAAAAAAACAAGCTTTCCAGTTTGAAGTAGTAACAGTAGAAGAAAATTTAAGAAGAAAAGCCTGAGTGAATCTCTGCATAGTATAAAATGAAGTCTCCAAAAAGCGTCTGTTTGTTTGAAGTCGCAAAACTCGAGAACTAACCGGCCGATTTTGCTGAAATTTTCACAGTTTGTTCCTTTAAGTCCTGAAAAAGTTTGCAGACCAGTTCGAAAACAATTCGATGAATAGTTCTTTTTTTATTCCAATTTAGGCCCAATTTTCACATAAATTCCCGAATATGGGGGTGAAAAATTACTTTCACATATTAATATTACATATCGTTCGAAAGGGTAGAATTTTCCGCGTTTTGTTTCAATGCTCTAACTTTATTACAGCGGGAGTTATTTTCGTTTTTAGCTCGAAGTTTTTTAGGCTTAGCTTAAATTTAGGAACTACTTTCTTCATTAAATAAATCAATAAAAAGTGAAGGAGTTGTCCAACAGCTTTCTTTTTGACGCCATTGGAAAAAGCGACCTTTTTTACTCCAGAATTAACTCGACCTATAGTCGAAAAAATAAGCTTTTATCTCGAAAGGAAAAAAAGTTTCAAGCCTTTTTAAATCAAGTTTCAGAAATCTCGATTCCATTCAAATTGTGAATTTGAATTTTCTTTCGCATTTTAATTCCTTAAACTTATTTCATTTTGTGTTTCCATGGTTGCGTATTTTAAATCCATCTTTCTGGATTTAATTTCTTAAAAGTATTTTAATATGTGTCTTCATTGTTTAGAAAGGAAATCATGATGTTTTTTTTTACTTATTTTTTTACACCTGATTGTTGAATATACGTCACTTGACACAATTTTTATTTTCAAGGTAGACCGGGCAAAGCCGGGCAACGCAGCTAGTCTGCTATAAAAAGGAAACTGTTTCCTATCTCTTCGCAGTTGCAAGTGGGATAAGTAGATGTTGTCTCTTAAAATTTAATAAAAAAAAATGAGTTAAACCATGGTTTGTTAAAAATTAATTAAAATGAGTTAAAGACCATTGAAGTAAACTGTAATAAACTGGCTTAAAGGCGGTAAATTACTGCTTTATTTAGGTTTTTTTAAAAATCATTTCAATCATATTTTAGCACAAAGCTTATTTGATCTTTTTTCATTTAAATTGATTTTGATATCAAAACGATTAATTTTTTCATCCTTATATATGTAATAGCCAATGATCGAGTAACGCGCGTGCTTCAACAATGAAACTCGCGCCACGGCATGATAATTTGATAATATATTTTGGAAATGTTTAACATGCAAGGAAAGGCTTTATGGTGACAAGGCTGAACTCGATCCGGCAGCTTAACAGTCTTACTGGTAAGAGTGTGTCATTTCAGGGGAATGAAGAAACGAAAGAATTGTCAACAATGAACGCTACCTACTGGAATTTAGGGTTAATCCACTGGAGTTAGGGTTCCAATTTCAACTATATTAAGTTTCACCAAACAGGCAATTGCTTTTTTAAAATGTAGAAGGAGAGAAGCAATTTTCACCCGTCATGCTTTGACCGGCGATTTTTACTTCCTTTTACAAAAAAGGAAGTATTGTATTCGCGAAAAAATTTTCACTCAAAAATCGCCCTTAATTTCCATTTTGCTCACCCCCAAATGAATGTTGAGTTTTTTTTTCGATTCGACCACATGCGGAAAAGTGCCTAAGAATGTATAGACACGCGAAATATCCATTTTGACCATCACCGAGGTAATTACAACGACTTTTCTCGTGACGTCTGTATGTATGTGCGTATGTGCGTATGTATCTCGCATAACTCAAAAATGGTATGTCCTAGAAAGTTGAAATTTGGTACATAGACTCGTAGTGGGGTCTAGTTGTGCACCTCCCCTTTTGGTTGCTTTCGGATGTTCCTAAGGGGGTCTTTTGCACCTTTTTGGGGGGAAATCATTGTTAATTTCGATGTAAACTCAAGTGGCGTTATAATTTGTCGGACACTTGGCGATATATCGCCAGTCTTTTGGTCGCCAAGTTTTGTCGCCAACTTGGCGACAAATTTGGCGGAGTTTTTTTTTTTTTTTTTTTGGTTTCAATTTGGCTATTGTTGGTGATATTTAGAGAATAAATATTGAATCACATTAAAATAGCGAATAATGGGGAAATGACATTAAATTGGAGTAAAAGGAAGTCATGTGATGCACACATCAGCTCGTTTAGTTAATGATACTTTTAATGAACGCCAATGACAAAAAACAATTTCGCATCATCTCAAAAACTACACGCACAAAAAATGTTCTCTCTAACCAACGTCTATACTTCAAGCCCCAAACAGAAGTAAAAATATGGGGTAAAATATTTTTAGCCTCCAGATACGGCTTCTCTCTCTCTCTTTTTCCCCCTTGCGCCAGAGATCTTCCATACTGCAATTTAGATTCCGGAATGGAAACTTTAATAGCGTCAAATGACTGTCAATGATCGTTAATGTCAAATCTTCGCCTTGGATAAAATCGACTGTCCGGGCGAAATGGTTCCGTGAGGCTCGGAATAAAGAACCGCGTTCCTGCAAAATGGAACGGGGCTTGTTCTGGAAAAGCCTTCTTCGCCCCCGGGTAGTGTGCATGAGCTTTATTGCATTGCAGAAGATGGAATTTTAAGATGAATATTATTTTTATAACGTAGGAAATGTACATTTTAGTTCTTGGTACAGAAATCGAGTTTTGCTTTTTTTTGTTTTTTTGAGCAATTACGAATTGTTTATTATTTTAACTTAACCAACGTTGATTTTGCTCTGATTTTTCATATTGCCGTGACGACGAGAACAAGCTAACTCGTTGTTTTAATTCGCAACTCCAACGAACTATAGGGGGCACTGAAGTCACTGTCTAATGGCGGAATTGAAAACTAAAACAAACGCACATGGTAATGAAGAAAATGCTAAACGTGTTGTGATTTTTGTTCGTACGTATGATTTTTTCGCTTTATTCTTTTTAAATTAATTTTCAAAGTCTTGTGGATATTCTGGCCCACGTAGAAAGAAATGAGAATTCAAGAAGCATTACTAAACGTCAAACATTAATGCAAACTACGTAGTTCGTAGTTCTAAGCAGCTATTTCCATGATGTTGAATTCGATATTTATCAATTCTTGATAAAACTAAATAATAATTGTGACCTGACAAGAACAACAATTAATGCTAGAAAATTCAATATGACATTACAAATTATTATCGAAAGAAGATGATACTTCTTTGCCTTGCTTGGCTAGCGCTTATTTTTTTTCCATTTGTAGCTGAGTTATTTCTCTCGAATTCCCGAATCGGTTCATTTAAAAATTTTCTGTTTCGATTTTTCTAATTTCTGAGTTACGATTTAATTGTGTCATGTTATGCAAATCATCAACAAAATTCTCACGGATATATGGTGGTAGTTTTCTTTTCAGTTGATTGACCATTATTTCTTTTCTCTTATCGAATTCTGTAATCTTACTACCATTTTATTCCACTCATGATAAAAATTAAAAATGGTTTAACTAAAAACGCGAAATCTCGCCAAGGCTACTTTGCTCGCACAATACCAAAATTATAACCCTAAACAAATTTGGCGAAACCTTTCAGCTGAGAATAAAAGGAATAAAGTAAATTCTTTCTAGGTTAAACATTTTTCATTTTGTTCTACGATAATAAATCCAAGAAAATATTTTGCATACTGTCCATTCCAACTAAATGCTGCTGTAAAATATGATTAGTTAAATTAATTTAAGATTAAAAAAAACTCATATTCTTACAAATTCATACAATAAAAAATTTTACCTGGTATAACGTTATCCAATTTTGTTAATCCAGAGTTTTCTTGTTTACGCGTCCACCATTTAATACTTTTTTGAAAGAAATAAGGAAAACTAACATTATTTTGAGAAGCTCGAGAATACTCTTAGGGGACGAATTAATTTCTGTAGCTGAAAGCAAACTAAGACACATCGATTGCGTTAATAAATACTCAGAACAAACTGCCTGTGTTTACGTCAACAGACACACATGGAACTAAAACGTGGCAATGTTTTAGTTCCATCGGCAGTTTTGTAAATCACCGCAAGGTAGCGTATTCGAGCGCTGGAGTTCCGAATATTAAGAGGAAAAATTTTCGTCCCGATGGTTACGAATGGTTAGCGTCCATTCAAGGCTTAACTTAAGCAGGTTTTACTTTTAAAAAGAGGGATGGGTGTAAAATAACGTTTTTTCAGGAAAACCTCAACATAATAGATTAACTTAAAAAGCAAAACTTCATCTAAATACAAAATTTGCAGACTACTAATTCCCATCATTTAAGATTGATAAAAAATGAAAATACGATTAAGTTATACGCTATAAATAATTTTTATGATAAATGCACGGTGAATATCAGGCATAAAATCTTTCTCTTCATTACCGCATCCCAATCAGCATTTCTTTTTAATGGATATGCTTCGTAATACCTATTCGAGAAAATCACCAGACATAGTATAACGGGTGCAAATTTGTTCTCCATTTCCATTCCGTTCCTTTAGGAGAAACAAGAAAACCAACGAGTAGGGTCTTGAACATCATTTGAATTCAAAATGTCAAAATTTAAATGACTTTTTGTGTGTGTGTGTGTGTGTTCGTGTGTGTGAATTTAATTTCAGTAATTATTATAATTCACTTTTAAAAGTTAGCTATTTTTGCTGTACAATCATAATTTCTGTTGTTGAAAAGCAGTTTCACACTGCTCCTGATCCTTAGTTGAAGATTCAAACACATTATTATTACTATTGCTGCTGCTTCTGTAACTGAGAAATCAAGGAGGTTGCTTATTGATCTCACTTTGACCTCAGATTGCGTAAGGAGCCAACTTTTTTATTTGTTATCGTTTCAACTGATCACACTGCTAAAAGAGAGAATTAAACATGAATCTTTTAGTCACACGACTCTTCCAAATTTAGTTGAATGTATCCAACGCTTAAATGATCACATAGCCTTGGTTTTTTGTGTTAAAATTCCTTGGAATTTAATCCCTATTTTTTCTATTAAAAAAAATGATTCCAACAGGAACTTTTTTCAAACATTTTTCAAAAAAAATTACGTTTCAAACTTACTACTCAAGCAAAAAAAAAAAAAAAAAAAAAAAAGACAAAATTATAACTTTTGATCAGTTCCGGATTACGAAAACTTCAGTTTGTAAGAAACGAATTATGCTTTTATTTCATTAATATTGAGGGCGGTAGTTACCCCGATTGGAGGAATAATGAGCCCGTGATTAGAGAGTTGCAAGTTCTGGTCTCGACTAGTATGTACGCTAAAGGTGGTTGGTTCATGTGAAATAGGCCGTTGTATCCTCCACCTGCCGTAACAGGCTGTTTGATCCTCCAGGCGGGTGTTAGCCCCCAAATCGTCATCTTGGAGTGCTTCAGTCCAAATTGTGAGCGTAATTGGTACTCATTTTTTATTAGGGTTGTCTAGGACAACAACATTAGTATCATTTTTTTTTTTGAAATTAAGGCACTGTCTCAATACTGTAACAAGACTTATTTTCGCAAGGCCTTAATTTTTGTGAGCCAAGAGTCAGTCGTAATCGCGAAAATTTTTGCCTCGCGAATGTTTCAACTTTATATACAGTGGCTCCCAAAAGTCTTCGTACACCTACGACTTTCAACGAAATAGGCCCCAATCCATTGGTTAGAATTAATATTTCGGAATGGGTATTTAATTATAAGATCTATGATCAATTTTTAACAAAACTACATGAAAAGTTTTTTAAAAATATTAAAACTTAATTTTTTAAAAATCAAAAACTAAAAAAGGCCGGAAATTTCATCTCACAAAAGTCTTCGTACACTTTATAAAATGTCTATATCTTATTGAATAATCTAACTTTTTATTAAGTTATTAATTAGTAGAATACCATACAGTATTCATAACACTTTTTAAACGTCTGGGAATAGATTTCATTCTTTTTCTTTCTTTTTTTAGCGTAATTTCTGAGTAAGTGTTCAACCACACTTCGAGTCTTACTGTTTCTAGATCTATTTTCGTTTTAAAGCCCTATTTTCGAAATCTAGCCTCCAGATATCTCTAAATACGTTACATTAAGTTTAAATCTGGAGATTGAGGGGGTATTTTCTATATTTAGGACAATTTTCGAGGCCCTAGACGCAAACGTTGAAAACCGTGTTCTTCTTATCGTTATCTTGATAAAAAACAAAGTTGTTTCCAATAACCAAATTTTTATCTAAGAGTTCAAAATTGGTTTTTAAAATATTTAAAGGAACAGCATGATTCATTATTTCATCAAAAAATTACAAACTACCAAGTCCTGATGCTGATATGCACCCTCACACTAGAAAACCTCCACCGTTCTGATTAACTGATCCAAATAAGTTCTTAAGATTAAGTTCCTAATTTTTTCTTCTACATACAGTTATACAACAATTTAACCAAAAATGTTAAATTTATTTTTATCTGTAAGTAAGACGTGATTCTAAAACGTTTTTAGCATATTTATCATTGATTTTGCGGCGAAAAGTGTAAGCTTTCTGTTTTTCGCACGGCCAAGAAAATTTCTGCGGGAAGAGGTCCCATTTAATCCAGCTAATCAGAGAACTTGGCGAACAATTTTAGGTGAAAATTAAATGTAAAATGTTTCATTTAACTCTGCAGAAACTTTTACAGCACTCAAATGTGTATTTTTCATAAATTTTTTAACTTTAAATCTCCTATCACGTTTTGTCAACTTTGCCGGTTGACCTTTTCTTACCTTGTTTTCGGTCCGATTCCTTTCTCTAAAGCATTTTATCAAGCACTTTACTATACAAACAAATAAATTAACTAATTCAGATACATTTCTAACCAATTTACCACTACTGTGGGGAAAAAATTCAAATTTTGAATGGTGTTTTCTGTTTTTTACGAATACCAGCCATTTTACACTAATAAGCACAATATTAAGGAATAAATAAACAAAAAATTTAAGCCAAATGACTCTTAAGGGTCAACACAATGCAAAAATATTAATAAAATAGCATATGATAATTTTAATCATGAATTTATTCGAAAATATTTGAGTGTACGATGACTTTTGTGGCGTGTTATTTCTCTGTCTCTTCGTTTTCTGACGCATTCCAAAAAGGAGATTCGTCATTATTTTGAAAAAAAAAAAAAAAAAAACAATGGGTTCTATTTAGAATGACATAGGAATGATGTGAAAAAAATATTGAAGTTCATATTCGAATTCAGTTTCGAGTTATATTGATTTTTCTAAAAAATTTCAAATTGTACGAACACTTTTGGGAGCCACTGTACATAAGCAATTTTCAATTCTGTTCACATAAAATTCGCGAAATTTTTCAGCTCGCAAAATCATCGATATCTTTCGCGAAATTTAGGTTCTAGCAAATATGTACTTTTACAATAGTGCATACGGACGGGTGCTTACGAAATTGCGTCCTTCCATCAAATTGCACACATTAGGGTTTATTTATTTTATTTTTTTAATATTTTTTTTCATGCCAATCTCAACGGAAAGGAGCCTTTCTGGTGGACATGCATTTCAAATATTATTCGAAGTCACTTGTCGTAGTTCTTAATGAGATATTTTCTTTCATCAAAAATGGAGGACAGGAAATCGGTCCTCATAACTTTCATGGGGTATAAAGGCTCAAAAATAGTCTTTATCCGAATCTTATGAGAAAGTATTTAATGGTCATAAACGGGCCATTCCACGGAAAACGGTTATTATGCCCTGCACGTGACTCCTCGTTCATTTCATTACTAGTGGTACCAGCACGGCTTTGTCCGTAGTAGAAAATTAAAAGGTCATTTGATTCGCCTGTATATTTACAAATAACGGATGATGAATTTCTCGCCAATTGGCTATGTTCATTCGCTCTCCCCATTCCACGTCATGATAATTCCGTCATGTTCTTAAAATTGAAATATAAAAAGAACAAAATCGAATTTTCGAAAAATCGCTTCGAGGTGCACACCCCCATGCTACAAACTAACTTTGTGCCAAATTTCATGAAAATCAGCCGAACGGTTTAGACGCTATGCGCGTCACAGACATCCTACAGACATCCTCCGGACAGAGAGACTTTCAGCTTTATTATTAGTAACTAGTGGTACCCGCACGGCTTCGCCCGTAATAGAAAAATTAAAAGGTCTTTTGGTTCGCCTGTATTTACAAATAATGTATTGTGAATTTTCTCGTCAATTGGCCTGTACTCATGTTACGGTTACACGTTATGATAATTTCGTATCTCGCCAATTGGCTTGTGCCCATGTTACGATTACACGTTATGATAATTTCGTAATTTATGATAGTTTTTTTTCTTAAAATTGGAATAAAAAAAAAGAACCACATCGAAGTTTCGAAAAATCGCTTCGAGGTGCACACCCCCATGCTACATACTAACTTCGTGCCAAATTTCATGAAAATCGGCCGAACGGTTTAGGCGCTATGCGCGTCACAGACATCCTACAGACATCCTACAGCTATCCTACAGACATCCAGACATCCAGACATCCTCCGGACAGAGAGACATTCAGCTTTATTATTAGTAAAGAAGAAAAATAATACTTTAAAATATTAATGAACGCATTTTTTCTGCTTAAAAAGTTACAAACTTATGTGTGCTTTCTTAGGCAAAAAGTTTCGGCATTACCCTTTAAAATTATTAATTCTTAATGGAATATATACAGTGGCTCCCAAAAGTGTTCGTACACCTACAACTTTCATTGAAATAGGCCTTTATCCATTGGTTAGAATTAATATTTCGAAATAGATATTTTATTATAAGATCTATGATCTATTTTTAACAAAACTACATGAAAATTTTTAATAAAACATTAAAACTTAATTTTTTAAAAATCAAAAACCAAAAAGTGCCGGAAATTTTATCTCACAAATGTCTTCGTACACTTTGAAAAAATGTCAAAAAATTAGTAAATAATCTAACTTTTTACTAAGTTATTATTTAGTAGAATATCATGCAGTAACAGCAACAGCTTTTAAGCGTCTAGGAATAGATTTCATTGATTTTTCTTTCTTTTTTTGTGCAATTTTTGAGTAAGCATTCAGCCGCATTTCGAGCCTTACTGTTTCTAGTTCGCTTTTCTTTTCAAAGGTGTATTTTCGTAATCTAGTCACCAGATATCTCCAAATATGTTCCAGTAAGTTTAAATCTGGCGATTGAAGAGGTATTTCTAAGCTTAAGGGCAAATTTTGAGGCACCAAACGCGAACGTGTGCTTCTTATCGTTATCTTGATAAAAAAACAAAATTGTTTCCGATTACCAAATTTTGGGCTAATAGTTTAAAATTGTTTTTTAAAATATTTAAATGAACACCATAATTCATTATTTCATCAAAAAATTCCAAATTTCCAAGTTCTGATGCTGAGATGAACCCTCACACAAGAACACCTTCACGTACTGATTAACTGATGCAACTAAGTTCTTAAGATTAAATTCCTCACTTTTTCTTCTATTGATAATTATACAACAATTTAACCCAAAATGTTGAATTTGTTTTCATCTACAAGTAAGACGTTGTTCCAGAACATTTTGAGCTTATTTATCATTGATTTTACGACGGAAAGCGTAAGCTTACTGCTTTCCGCACGAACAAGAAAATTCCTGCGGGAAGAGGTCCCATTTAATCCAGCTAATCAGAGAACTTGACGAACAAATTTAGGTAAAAATTAAACGTAAAATGTTTCATTCAATTCTGCAAAAACCTTTTCAGTTCTGAAATGTATATTTTTCATATTTTTTTTAACTGTAAACCTCCGATCACGCTTTGTTAACTTTGCCAGTTGACCTTTTCTTACCTTGTTTTCGATCCGATTCTTATCTTTAAAGCATTTTATCAAGCACTTCACTATAGAATGGTATAAATTAACCAATTTAGAGTCATTTTAAACCAATTTATGGCTACTGTGAGGGAAAAAAAATCAAATTTCGAGCCGTGTTTGTTGTTTTCTACGCATACCTGCCATTTTAAAATAATAAGCAGAATATTAAGGAATAAATACGCAAAAAATGAAAGGCAAATGACTTTATAGTATCATTACAATGCAAAAATAATAAAAAAACCACATATGATAATTTTAATTATGAATTTATTCGAAAATATTTCAGTGTACGATGACTTTTGTGGCGTATTTTTTCTCTATCTCTTCGTTTTTTGACAAATTTCAAAAATAAAATCTGGCAATATTTTGAAAATAACTACTGGGTTTTATTCAGAATGGCATAGGAATGGTGTGAAAAAAAATTTGGATTTCATATTCGAATTCAGGTTTGCGTTATTTTGGTTTTACTACAAAATTTCAAGGTGTACGAACACTTTTGGGAGCCACTGTATAAACCGTTACTTGTAGACCAAAGAGTTGACTTTTTCGTGGAATGGTCCAAATCCGGTTCCATTTATTTCAATTTTCGAAAACACTACATCTTTCACAATTTTTTCTGAGCTTGAAAATAATGTAAAACTTATTCAGACTAGAAGATTTCTTCCATCCAATCCTCAAAAAGAAAAAAAAAAAAAAAAAAAAAGAAGAAAAAATCCTGACATCAATGTAAATAAAAAACTAATTCAAATTTTCCAATGGAACCTTGCCACTATTGCCATCCAGAAGATGATTGAATTTTGTGCCAAATCCGATTCGAGTCCTAGGGGTGTGGAATTACATAGCATTCTAACAAACAAACAAGCAAGCTCCAAACTTATAGAAACAGACCTCCACATCTCTGCGTCTTTGTTTGACAAGTGTCACACAGAAATTCTGATTTTTTTTTGGAAATACATAAGTTTCATTTTATTCTTTCAAAGTCAAGCGATTTAAACTTTTTCTAGACAGCTCTCAGTACTTGTTTCCTTTGTGTACTGGAAATCGCATACCAGAAGATCTTGGGTCAAGTGAAGGAGAACTTTTTCCCTTTTCTTCGAAAGTGAATCCTCCTGCCATTTTGAATTTGTGCTTCAGATTATTATTCTTTTCAAAATTTTAAGTGAATTTACTAGCATTTCCAACGTCATATTTGAAATTCCTGGTCTTTCAGTCGTTATGTCAGCTGTTTTTTACTGGTGTCATAAGTGGGAGAATACGGGGCAAAGTGAAATGGTGAAATATTTACTATACTTATAGCGCCACCTATCGGGGATATTTTAATTAACTCATGCAGTCCATTTCTAAAAAGTTATCTCTGAAGGTGAAACATGATCGATCGTTGTATTATCATGAAAACATGATAATACAAACGATTTTCGAAAATTGATACTCGTATTGAAATATTTTATTGTGAGTAAAAAATCATTTGTGTTAATAAAAATCATAAAGTTTTAGTTGCGAAGACTTTAAATATTAATTGAGGCCTACTGATATTTTGTACGGTATTTATTTACTTAGTATTAAGCTTGTTTTTATTTTGAATACTAGTTGCATTGCCCGGCTTTGCACGGTCTACCTCGAAAAGAAAAGTTATGTCAAGTGACGCATGTTCAACAATCAGGCTTCACTTACAGAAAAAAAAACTACAAAACTTTCCGTTAAAATAATCATTCTCAAAGAAAGAAAACGGCAAATCAAACGTTCTGAAAAAATTAAACCCAACACTCCATATATACAATTAAAATATTTAAAAAAAAGAAAGAAGATAAATTTCCAAATATTAATCAAAATGGGAATTTTTTTTAACCTCAAAACAAAAACAAAATTTTATTTAGTCACAGCCGAGGAAAAAAAAGTTGCAACCTCCTGAACGCTAATTTAAAAGTTGATCTCGCAAACGATAATTTCCGATTTAAAATTTCTATTCCATTAGGCTTAGCAGTGCTTTTTAATTTTTTCTCGGTGATTTTACAGCCTTTTTTTTTAAATTTGAAGGAAATGAAGGAATTCCATGGCTATCCCTGCCAAATTCGATCGAGATCCGATGAAAACTGTGGATTTGTATAGGGAACACACACACATATATCCTCTGTTTTATTTATATAGATTTCGTACAATTAGTAACTGCGTACAGGACAAAGTGGATGAAGTAAAGTGACACACTAGTTTATTTCATTTCATTTACTTATTCATTCATTTATTAAATAATTTATGTATTCATTTATTAATTAATTCATTACAGTCTGTCATTTAATAATATTTTTATTTATCAGTCATTCTTTTTTTCTGATTCGTTCTCTATTTCATTCCCTCATTTATGTTTTCTCATATATTAATTAATTTAGTTATTTATTCGTTTATGGTAGAGACGTACCGAGTAGCACTTTGGCCGAGTAGCCGAGTACCGAACACTCGGCCTTTCACTACTCGGCCGAGTACCGAGTTACCGAGTACTCAGCCTTTCACTACTCGGCCGAGTTACCAAGTATCAATTATGTTTTAAGACGAATCACCGACACACATGTGATAAATTTTGAACTTATTGGAGTAGTAGTTTAGACCTCCTTGTCCATATAATAGTTTTTAAAACTGAATTCCTGCTGAAATTTAATTATGCATTATGTAAACAATTTTGTTTGTGTCAAAAATTTTACAAAAAAATTATTTTCAAAATTAAAGACAAATAGATAAAAGGTATGATTAATCAAGTTGGAATTAAAATAAATTACAGTAAAATCCCTCTAATGCGAACACTAACAGGACAATTTTTTTTGTCCGCAATAGAGAGGTGTTCGCAGGACAGGGGTTTAATAATGTTATTTGCATTGGAACTGGGGAATTAAAAATTGTCCGCATAAGAGGGGTGTCCGTTAGGAGGGGTTTCACTGTATATCAATCAATTATAGTTCTAGTCCGCCAAACATAAATATTTTTTAAAAGCAGATAAAACAAATGTGCAGGAACACTGCAGACACGTGTTTCTGCCCCCCCCCCCGTTACAAGGAACGTATTTTTCACTGCCATAACATGTGAGCTAAAGAATGTAAAGACATTCGACAAAAAAATCCAACTTTTGTCGGATGCATTTAAATCCACGAGCTCCCAATTTTGTGCATTGAAAAAGGAATTCCTTGTAACGCCAAAACAAGTGTCTGCAGTGTTCCTGCACTGTGCTTTTAACGTTCTTTTATTTCCTTTAATTTTTTAAGCAAAGGTATTTTTATATTTTTTATAACTAATTTTTGTTTGTAGCAAAAATCCATTTTTAATAGAAAAATTCCATATTTCCAATACTTACCTGTTTTTGCATAATTTTTAATAAACAAGTTTTATTAACTTTGGGGGCATTAAAATAAAGATTTATTCCATTGAAGCATTACAAACTTCATTATTCTCAAAATTTAAGTTTTACTTATAAATTTTAATTGTAAATGATTGCAGAATATAATGCTTGCTCTTTTTTTTAAAAAATAAATTTTAGTATCTGTCTTGGACAATGTTCAATCTTTTGCAACTACTCGGTATTGACCGAGTATCTGATCAGAATTTGGCCGAATACCGAGTACTCGGCAAATTGGTCGAGTAGGCCGAGTACCGAGTAGTTACCGAGTACTCGGTACGTCTCTAGTTAATGGTTTCAATATCTATTCATATATTCATGAATTTTTTACTCACTCTTTTAATGAAAATATTTTCCATAATCATAGAGAAAATATTTCATTAGAAAAATATTTGATGAAAGAAATGGAAAAAAAGTTAACATTTTCCATTTTTGTTTATTGGTACAAATTTACTAACAGGAACAAAAGATACTGTTTCAATGGAATATTTATTGAAAAGTACATTGTTTCTTTTTTTTTGTGTGTGTGTGTGTTATTTCTGCGCAAACAATTCATACTTGATTACACACAAATAAATAGAGGATCAGTAAAACAATGATTATTTGGGGATAATTTATCAAAATTGATTTTAAAAAAATTCTCAAGTCATCCTTTGTACTATTTTCGGCGGGAGTGACTCGTCTCCCTTTTTACATGATTTTTGCCAATTCCACGGGAAACAAAAAACCAGGTCTTTTGCGCAATACAGATCCGAAAACATTTTCTATTTAAAGGAACAAAGCCCTTGCGTTTTGACTTTAGTTTTGCATCACTTTTACGAATATAACTATTTACCATCTTCCAACGTGCACGATATTTGCGCAATCATTTTAGCCTCATTTCCAGTCGCAATAGAAATTTTCAATTGAATATTGCGTCGCATTTTCTTCTTTTCCTTTTCGCCAACATCTTTTTTTTCTAAGTTGCAGAAAATGTCTCTATCATGCAATTCAAAATGCAGCACTGAAAATTTAAGGTCGATAAGTGGCTGTCAAACTTCCTTAGCAACTAAGCAACGACGAATGTTGACTCTTAAATAAAAGTGACTGTCTGAAAGAGGATGCGAAGTCTGGAGTTAAAGGCCTAGTTCGAAATATAATCGCCTTTTTCTTTTACTCTGAGATATCGTCTGCACGAAGCTTTGCACTTCCATGCAACTATTTTCAGGCGAATTTCACTTCATTGGTTTACATACACTGTATAATAAAAGTATACAGTGGCTCCCAAAAGTCTTCGTACACCTACGACTTTCAACGAAATAGGCCCTAAATCATTGGTTAGAATTAATATTTCGGAATAGGTATTTAATTATAAGATTTATGATCAATTTTTAACAAAACTGCATGAAAAGTTTATAAAAAACATTAAAACTTAATTTTTAAAAAATCAAAACCCGAAAAGTGCCGGAAATTTTATCTCACAAAAGTCTTTGTACACTTTATTAAATGTCTATATATTATTGAATAATCCAACTTTTGATTAAGTTATTAATCAGTTGAATATCATACAGTATTAATAACACCTTTTAAACGTCTGGGAATATATTTCATTCTTTTTCTTTCTTTTTTTAGCGTAATTTCTGAGTAAGTGTTCTACCACACTTCGAGTATTACTATTTCTTGCTCTATTTTCGTTTTAAAGCCCTATTTTCGTAATCTGGCCTCCAGATATCTCTAAATACGTTACATTAAGTTACAATCTGTAGATTGAGGGGGTATTTTCTAAACTTTAGGACAATTTTCGAGTCACTAGACGCAAACGTTGAAAACCGTGTGCTTCTTATCGTTATCTTGATAAAAAAAACAAAGTTGTTTCCAATAACCAAATTTTTGGCTAAGAGTTCAAAATTGGTTTTAAAAATATTTAAAGGAACAGCATGATTCATTATTTCATCAAAAAAATACAAACTACCAAGTCCTGATGCTGATATGCACCCTCACAATAAAACACCTTCACCGACCTGATTAACTGATCCAACTAAGTTCTTAAGATTAAGTTCCTAATTTTTTCTTCTACTTACAGTTATACAGCAATTTAACCAAAAATGTTGAATTAATTTTTTTCTGTAAGTAAGACATGATTCTAAACTGTTTTTAGCTTATTTATTATTGATTTTGGGCCGAAAAGCGTAAGCTTTCTGTTTTTCGCACGACCAAGAAAATTTCTGCAGGAAGAGGTCCCATTTAATCCAGCTAATCAAAGAACTTGGCGAACAATTTCAGGTGAAAATTAAATGTAAAATGTTTCATTTAACTCTGCAGAAACTTTTACAGTGCTCAAATATGTATTTTTCATTATTTTTTTAACTTTAAATCTACGATCACGTTTTGTCAACTTTGCCGGTTGACCTTTTCTTACCTTGTTTTCGGTCCGATTCCTTTCTTTAAAGCATTTTATCAAGCAATTTACTATACAAACAAATAAATTAAGTAATTTAGAGACATTTTAAACCAATTTACCACTACTATGGGAAAAAATTCAATTTTTGAATGGCGTTTGCGGTTTTTTACGAATACCAGCCATTTTACAGTAATAAGCAATATATTAAGGAATAAATAAACAAAAAATTAAAGCCAAATGGCTTATAAGGGTCAACATAATGCAAAAATATTAATAAAACGGCATATGATAATTTTAATCATGAATTTATTCGAAAATATTTGAGTGTACGATGACTTTTGTGGCGTGTTATTTCTCTGTCTCTTCGTTTTCTGACCCATTTCAAAAAAAAAGATGCGTCAATATTTTGAAAAAAAAAAAAAAAAAAAAAAAACAATGGGTTATATTTAGAATGACATAGGAAGGATGTGAAAAAATATTGGACTTCATATTCGAATTCAGTTTTGAGTTATTTTGGTTTTACTAAAAAATTTCAAAGTGTACGAACACTTTTGGGAGCCACCGTATGAATTGTATGCGTATAGAATATATACACATACTATGTTAAAATTATATAAATCAAATATTTAAGATGTAAATTTTTTTGCCAATGATCCAGTATTGTTTTCTCGATTCTCTATTCAAAAAAGAATGCCTGCGTCCTAATAAAGAAGAAATTTTTCTACGCATACTGCATGCTTTTCTTTTTTTCTGAGAACAATTCTTTCGCGGGCAGGTTAAGGGCAGTAATTGCAAATTGTGTTTTTCTTTTTTTGCCATTTATTGTACTTATTGTGCGATTAGGTTTTATCAATGAAGTTGTCGCACCGATGACTAATTTAATTAGTGCATTTTTAGCTGCAGAGTGTAACTGGAGTCCTTTTCAGAAAACAATACCGGTATTTGAAATTATGAATTTATTTCCTCCTTGGTGATATGATACAGTGTTATCCTGGGCGAGCTATTTACATATGAAATATGATATTGCAAAAATAAGTTCTTTCGAAGCATATATAGTTTAGTAAAACAGGCAAAACCATTATTTGTAAATTTGCATTATGACAAATGAAGAATCATTTAAGCAATCGAAGTTTCAATTATTTAAACTTAAGGTTTGCAAATAATGTTTACAGTTATAAAATGCCTAATCGAGAGCATGACGGCAAGTAGCCGACTTGGCTGACTATGAAACTAAAATACGGGGCCTTAACAGAGAGAGAGCAACTGAGCTACAGAAGCAACATATATAGTCAGCCAGAGTCATTTGCATGTGAAATGCGCATTTCCCGATGTTAGAACGGCGGCCAATCAAATGGATAAGGAATTTCGTCATTTCATGACGTAAGGCATGCACGTGTCTAAGATCGGGAAATACATTATATACATTGAAATTAGCATTTGTGACTTTGCAAGATAAACGAAAATGGGGATTTAATTAATGCCAAATATATCAAAATAAACGTGAATTATTGATAATATTATTTGGAATTTCCAACAGTACTCTGGGTTTCTTCTACAAGCTTGCTTATTAGGTTTCCGCTTTGTAAAAAGTCAAATTCCGTCATTTCTCTGTTGTTAGTATTGCCTCCAAAACGCGTTTCTGCAAGTATTCTCGAAAACTCTTTTCTGCAGATGCTGTCGTTCACCTGCCTGCGGCAAAATTCAGTTAGAGTCATTCAGGGTAGCTTTGAGCCCCAATGTTTCATTTTTAAGCTGAACCACTCATAGTTTAATATTTTTATTTCGTTTGCTCATAGACTAATAATAAGAATAGACTGAGCTATGGCAACCCTTTTGCTGCTCATAAACCAAACCATGTGACTGGTGGATATCCTAGGAACAGCGGACGTTGATCGTAGCAGACGATCAATGCTGGCGAGAAATAAAATAAATAAAATTGATGGAACACGGAAGAATGATCTTTTATGGAGTCCGATTTGTAAATTTGTTATTCTAAGTTGTAAATATTTTGTTAATGTAGTAAGTTTTTCGTTTAGATAGTACTGTGCATTTTCTTTAGACAATTTCAATAACTCTCTAAAGCAATTAAAGATGCAAGCGCCCAAAAAGAATCAGCAAACGGTAAGATTTTTACCTACAATTTTAATTTAAGATACCGATTAGTACATTTTTGCGTTAACGCAAAACGTTTATGCCATTACGTTTACGCCAACGCTGACGTAGCAGTTCCGAATGAAATAAAAATTACTGAAAACTGTGATCAAAAACTAATTACTAATGTCAAAATAATGCATAACTAAAAGAAAAACAGTTCAATCTCTGCACTTGGAAAAAAATTATAATGAAAACACATTACGTCTTAAAATACATGTCGAGTGCCAAATTATAGATAAAGTTGCCATCTAGCAACCATGCTGCCAAAGTTTTCGCCAAGCCTCCCACCAGTCACATGATGTATCCATGAACCAATTTGTTCATCAGCAAGTCTGGGAAAGCTCGGTCTACTTTTATTATTAGTCTATGCGTTTGCTGGTGTAAAATGGAATCCTTAACTATTATATACTTATCCAAGTTCAAGAAATAATAATCATCAAACCCATTTAAAAAGAGTAATTCTCCTGGTTCAAAGCTATCCTGCCATTCATGGTTACTATGAGTCGTGTCAAAAAGGGGATGTCAAGTAAATCTCTTTCATAAAAGCAGCGCAACTTTAATGCATCAAAAAAATATCTTAATTTTAAAAAACTCCCGCTTTGTACATCACAACATCACAAGATTTCTATCCCATAAGTACAAATGCATAGAATATTAGACTTCTAAAAACTTCAAAAATAGCTTCCAAACTGTAACTTTAGAATTATTGAATGATGTAATGAGAGATATTTGCAATGTTGACAACTTTTCTTTCTTCTGAAAAATAAAGAGAGCAGGAAAAATGTATTATAACTTAGTCACACTGGGCCTTTTAGTTTGTTTCATTTTTAAATCAAATGTACTAAAATATTTAAAGTGGTGCAAATTTAACCGGCATGGTAAAAGTTACTCTGAATGACTTTACACATTAAAGTTTAAGAAATTATGTAATTGACTGTAATTTTACTAAAATTTGTATTTCAGGTTTTTATGTGTATATCTTTGTGTATTTTTATGTGTATATCTTATGTGTATATATTATGTGTATTCAGACCATAAAAGCATTTGATGAAACGACTATGTAACAAATTCAGTCGTAAAACAAAGATTACGTATATTTGATTTATATAATTTTAACATTGAATGTGTATATATTTTATACACATTACTAGCTATACCCGACGCGCGTTGCTACGCCAACAAAAAAATACATCATTATACTGATTTTCATGACAATCGGATGAACGGGGCAGAAGTTGCTACTCTGCAGTGCCACCTGATGGCGAGTGGCTTCAATGAGCATATTATGCACCTTCTCCGTGGAAAAATACATATATATATAGCAATTTTCATAATAATCGGTCCAGATATCAAGTGAAGCCGTGAATATACTCAAATTTTGTACTCACGCAGTTTGCAAGATCAATCAATCGCTAAAAATATCAAATAGAAAAAGTTTTAAATCCCCCCGTTGCATGAAAAGCCATAAAACAATAAAGAAAGAATTTATTTGTTCAAACTCAAGAAAAATGGCAACAGCTTACTTCTTATCAATGAGATCTTTCACGCGAATTAATTTCTGCTGCCGATAATTTTATTCGTATTTATCCAATGGATTGTGACTTAAATTGGAATAAAAAAGGAACTATGGATCGGATTTTTTTCGAACTGGTCTATAAAAATCCCCAGTACCAAAAATAACAAACGGTGAAAGTTTCAGCCAAATCTGCCGGGTAGTTTTTGAGTTCACTGATGACATACAGACAAACATTCATTTATATATATATATATATATAGAAGATTACGTATAGTCCGACCGCGAACAAATGTCCCTTATCAATCATTTAAGAAAACGAGTCCATTCCTTAAACTAGGTAGAGAAGGAAGAAAGAACGCGTGCCACATATTTTGGAGTTAGAAAAAAAAATGTACTCCTAGTATATTTTTGCTATGTGATTATTTAGGCCTGGAAGGTTTAAGTTGCAGCAAGAACTGCATTAAATTGGCGAAAAAGTAAAAATGACAAACTTTGCATTCTTTATTGTAACCCTACTCTCGCCAATTCTCAACGGAAATTAATTCAGGCGTTATTATCTCTGACCAATGGCTGCTGAAAGAAGTAAAACCAATACCCACCCACTTACGTAGGATGTGACCTGTCCAATGAACATCAGCCTTGACAGCACAAAAGTAAAGTATTTTACTTCCTTTGCTAAATTCTGAAATTCCAAGGTGACGTATTTAAACTTTAGGACCAACGACGCACTTGTAAATTTCGCTCCAACTTTCCGTACCTTCACGAAAATGGACAATTATGAAACAAGGTGGAGGCAAGGGCAAACTCTTCGTTGTCAGACTTTATAAAGCATTTCTAGAATAACTATTATTTGCATTTAATTTGTTTACCTTATTTACGTCAGTTGTAATTTTCAATCTGTTACAAAGGCAAAAATTTACCATTGCGTCCTTTGCTTACAGATTTATCTGCACCAGTAATATATAAAAACCGTATAATTATTTATTTTCTGATATTGCACTCAACTAAAAAACTGAAAAGATAAAACTTCACTAAAAAGCGATCGGCGAAAACGGCTGTAGATGAATGCAGTTACTGAAACAAAAGTTCTCCAGGAAACCTACTTAGTATTTTCTTCATTTAAAAGGTTAATTTCTTCAACACGCGTTTCACAAAAATTTTCATTCAGGGATTGTAATTTTGTGAGGAGAGACACACCCAAAATCGAGTAATAGTCAAGTAGGGTTTTTTTAGTACGACTAGTGTTGTAGTCACAAAAGTAGCTGAAGATATACTGCGCAATATTAAAACATAAAAGGGTATGTGCTTAAACTGCAGGAAGAAGATGATGGTCAACTTTTATTAAAAGGTATGCTAAGAACTAGGGGTGCTCTGATTAATCGGCCATAATCAACCGTTTTGCGGATGATTCCTAATAGGCGGCGAAAATATGAGGTTAATATGCTGAAACTGTAGAAAGAATATGATAGGCAACTTTGATTAAGATGTAGATAACAGGTATGCTAAGAACCAGGAATAAGCTGATTGATCGGCCCTAACAAGCTAAATTTTATCGATTAATCGGCGGAGAAATATTTGATAAATACTTTTCAATATTTTTTTAATCTTTAAGTACTCTTTGAACAAAAAACAAAGATGAATAAATTTAATAACAATAAATTAATGTAATTTTCTGCAACATAAGTATAACATGTATAGCAAAAGCGTGTACTGCTTAAAATAAAGACAGATAATGCAAAACTGGCGTAAACTTGAATAAAATATTGAAATTAACTAGTAAAAGCTGACGTTCACGTAACTCTGTTATGAAGACTAAAATCCGGGTATTTTTTAATTGTAATGCAAAGTATTTCAGAATTGACAGGACGTAAACTATTTTTTGCTAGTTCATATATATTTCCACTTACACTAATTAATCTTTCACTTTATTTCATTACTAGTGGTACCTGCACGGCTTTGCCCGTAGAAGAAAGTTGGTTCGCCTGTATATTTACAAATAATGGATGATGAATTTCTCGCCAATTTGCTGTATATTCATTTGCTTGACCATGTTACGGTTCCACGTTATGATAATTCCGTAATTTATTCGTCCACTTTGTGATAATTTGCTCGGTAAAATTTTCTTAAAATTGGAATAGAAAAAGTACAAAATCGAATTTTCGAAAAATCGCGTAGACCCTCATGCTACAAACTAATTTTGAACCAAATTTCATGAAAATTGACCGAAAGGTCCAGGCTCTATGCGCGTCACTGAGATCCTGGCAGAGAGATATCAGAGAGAGATCCAGACAGACTTTCAGCTTTATCATTAGTAAAGATAAAGATTTTACTTATAATTTTATTTAAAAAAAATTATGTACATCCTTCAAGTTTCTTTTTTCTGCAGTAATAGATATTTGAAGTGATATTAATTTTACCAATATATTCTTCTTTGTTTTGAATAAATTATGTGTTTTTTTCATGTTGCAACATGCTTCATATGTCAATAAATTTCTCTACTCCCTATTGTCTAACCACGGATTGTATGGAAAGGCAAACATCCGGTTTACACGCGGAAATGGAAGCATCTATTAGTTTTCAGGGATGTCAGATTTTGCAGATGTATGTTAGCCTCTAAATTAAGCAGAGTCACATTCAAATGAGCTGAATACGCGCATAAAATTTTTTCTCCCCTCATTCAGATGGAGTCGCCTTAACTGGATGTTTGCCAATTCCATACAATCCGTAGTCAAACAGTACTTTTAACTTGGTGCTTTTATATTACTTCATAATTTTCAAAAAAAAAAAAAAAAAAAAGAATAAAATAAAATAAATAAATAAAATAAAAAATAAATGAATAAAACAAAACAAAATAAAATAAAATAATATAAAATAAAAGTATTGGATAACTGGTAACTAACAGCAAAAAAGGTTGCTACTAAGTAAAAAGCGTCTGATAAGTGCAGGCAACTAACTAAATATTTGAATTTTCACGTCTATTTCACACACTGTAACTTTAGTAACAGTTATATGAAAATTTTTTCACAGAAATTAAAATTTTTTTTGAAATATTTTGAAAAAAAAAAAAAAAACGAGTAATGGAGAAACATTAAAAAATTATCTTGATCATGAACCGGTCTTGTCGATTAATGGATCGATTATCAACGGCTGATGAAGCGGTAATCAGTCAATTTGCTTAGCGGCGCTTCCCTGCTAAGAACGTTTATTGTTCTAAAAATGCATCCCCTATACTAGAAAGGCGAGATGTATATTCGTCTAAAAAATTGATAACCTAATGATATTTAATAAAAAATAAATGATGATAATTAATGTAGAATACTAGACATTGATGTCAATCAGAAATTACTTTCTTCGTTAAGTAATATTTAAAAAACATTAAAATAAAATATCAAATTCAATAAAAGTCAGAGGGGATACACTATTTTTCTAAAGGTATCAGAAAAAATTCGTCATATACTCAGCAATACCTACAGCACTTAAGCACGACAACTATCAATTTTAATTACTTAAATTCACTCGTTGTTCCGACAGTACCTGTCCTTTTCTGAAAGTATTAGCAGAAAACACGCTCAAAATTTAATAAAAAGAAGCTTTTCCCCTCGTAATTCTTAGTTTCAATTCCGACACAACCACCTCGAATAGAGAAGGACGTTTTCCTTTGTCATTGGGTTTTCCGCTTTTTGTCGGAAAGCCTCCTGGGCACGATTTAAAATCTAATATGAAAACTTCAAAACATGGAATCGCTCTGGACACGCTAAACGACTTTCTAATGCGAATATCAGTCCTTGAATAATGGTCACAATCTGGAGGTATGCTGCGTTCAATGAGAGGAAATATGATATGTAGTTAAACTGGAAAAAGGTTTTCCTGTATTAAACACATCGCCGATGGAGGTGATTGAGGGCTATGTGAACAATGACAGGGTCCGATTTTAGAAAAGAGTAAAGCTAAATAAATTATCTTATAGTATATATATATATATATATATATATATATATATATATATATATATATATATATATATATATATATATATATATATATATATAGATAGATAGATAGATAGATAGATAGATGCACATATTAAGCAGCACAATTTGCATAATCAGAGTCGTACCGCAGATCTTCAATAAAGAACCTCCCCGTATTATTCAACTTAATTCACATAGATAATTGAGATTAAAATGGTCATAAGTATGCTTATAACGTAACATATCGTAATAGTATAAGTATGCATTAATGAATATTTATATTTCTGGGGATGCACTGCCCCCATCATTTTTCACTATATGAAGAAGAGATAAACAATAGAGCAGGTGCATACTCCCAGGAATATATATATATATATATATATATATATATATATATATATATATATATATATATATATATATATATATATATATATATATATATATATATATATATATATATATATATATATATATATATTAATAATAATTTACAATCATAATTAAGTTAATTTTTAGTCATATTTATGTCTTGGAATGTAAGCTGAATAATACGTGAAGGTTCTTTACAAAAAAATCTGCGATACGGCTGTTACTATGCAAAATGTGATGCTTCCAGTATTTTGGTTTTATTTTTATTTTTTTACAGCGCAAAATCCTTTTCGGACATGGGGTTCATAGGAGTAGGCACTATACTCTGGTTTTATGCCAAAAAAAGAAGTGAAGAAGTTTAAAAAAAAAACCTTTAGGAAAAAAGATAGGTTTTGATGTTTTTTTTTTAATGTTTAAGGGGGAATACCCCCATGAGTCTCCCAACTTTCCCCAAATGTTCATAATTTTGAACTTTGCACCTCTCTAGCCCCTAAAAGAGTGTTAATGACTAATATAATGCTCCCTTCCTCTCCAAATAAAAATAATGGCTATGAAACTGTCAAAAACTGAAAAAAATGAAAAAAAAAAAATAATAATTTGAATTTTGACATTTTGAATTCAAATTATGTTTTTCGCAATCACGAGTGCGTGTTTGTTTTGTGTGTGCGCGCGTGTAGGCGTGTGTGTTTGTGTCTGCATGCAGGCATGAGTGTGTGTATGTGTGTGCGTGTGAGTTGTGTGTGTTTTGTGTGTGTGTTGTGTGTGTCTGTGTGCAGGCATGAGTGTGTGTATGTGTGTGTGTGCATGTGTGTAGGTGTGTGTGATGGTACGTGTATGCATGTGTGTAGGTGTGTGTGATGGTATGTGTATGCATGTGTGTGTGTCGGTGTAGGTGTGTTCTGTGTGTTTGTGTGTATGTGTTTGCGTTTGTGTGTATGTGTTTGCGTTTGTGTGTGTATGTGTAGGTGTCTGTATGTATGCGTGTGTGTGTGTATGTGTTTGTGTGCGTAGGTATATCTGTGTGTGTGTGTAGGTGTATGTGTAAAGGTAGGCAAGTAAGTGACGCAACCTGGAGACTGTTTTCGCTAGAGGAGCAGCATCGTGAGGCGGCCGGCCGACGGTGGTGCTGCAGATTGAGGTGACGGGAAAATAAAATCATAGGACATCAAAACAGTCAAATGAGAACAATAAGCAATCGTGATTGCTCAAAAAAATGAGGGAGGAGGTAGCATTTTCAAAAAGTGGGACGTGGAGGGGGAAAACAATGGTCATATTTGGATTCAAGGGGTTATTTTACCAGGGAATCCGCAAGAATAATATCAGAAGCATTTTGAAGGTACTTTTCTTTGCCGCACAGTGTTAGTTAAGGATTCTAAATGGCAATTCTTTGTGCGGTTTTCAGACTCCGAAAATCTGTAGAATTTGTTTTCAAATATTGGACCATGTTTCTGGACCATGTTCATTTTAAAATTTTACTTCTAGCTGCTAGGCTGCAGATGAAGCTTCTAATTGTTTAAAAATGTTTCTAGGCATTAAAAGATTTTTCTGAATTTAAAATTGTATTTTGAGTTATTAGAAGGAACTTGTGCATTTCGAAGAACATGGAAATAATTTTTAATAAAGCGCTAAAAAAGAAAAAAAAGTCTGCGGCTGACAGAGTGCTTTATTCTTTTTCCAAGTCGCATTCAAAAATTCATTTTGACCATTCACTTAAAATAAATTTTGAGTTACACATCTTTATACGCTTACGTAAAACTTGAATCAAAATATTAATAAAGTTAAAAAATCAGTTTTATGAATGCCCAGGAACCATTTTCAAAACGATTAATAACTACAACTATGCTCTTCGTTAAAGTTAAAGATGAAAATTTGCGAATTATGACAAAGGATGCATGGTGGCCCCTGGTTTATCAGCGTAGATATTTATGAAGTTAATATCAAGTTGTATTCTTATTCTTCTAGTTTACACACTAATTTGTTTCGACTTTATGAAATTTTTGTGTATCTAAATTCACTTTAACTGCAACAGATATATAAATCGTCGCGATTTTATTACAACTTTAATTTTTATGTTGAGGGATTCAAACATTTATAGAAACAATTGCATTAACTTGCTTTAACTTGTAAAATGCTGGTGTAAAGTTAGGAAATGCAAAAAATAATTTCCTCAAGTAGCTAAGTTAATATATACTATTTTTATTTTTTTATTTCCATTGGAGCTAAATTAATATAAAAAGTGCTAATTCAGGAGAGTAAAGCTAAAGAAGGTTATTATGATAATAAAATTATTCTACACATAAGTATATTGCAAAATAAATTTATAAAATGTATTTTTAAAAGATATTTCTACAGAAACGTAGGTAACGATAAATTTAATTAAGATCCAACTCTGTACAAATGAGCAACAGGAAGAAGGGAAGTTATAATTTTATCTACTTTTAAGGTAAAACTGCTTTTTGACACTTAATCCAGAACATAAAAAAAATCAATTTTTTTGAGCTTACGTCAACTTAAAGGGTGATAAATAATTTCCCTTTTTTGCACGTAATATAATCTCATTTCGGAAAAGACTTCATCGCCTTACATACGTACTTTTCCCGAAGTAACTTTGCTTCCTGTTAAGGTTTCTTTTTTTCTTTCTTTTTCTTTATTATTTTTTTTAAATCTTCATTTGCATAATGAGTTTTCAAATCGATTAGGTAATTGTTGGATTCGTTACCCTGCTGGCGAGGCGTAGAAACGAAACTTTATTCAATTACCAGAACTAAATCCCACTATGGAATTTCGGAAAATAACTAAAAACAATTTAAGATTTAAATTACTCGAACAATGTGGGAAGACAAAGATTAACACAATTTCACCCTGCAACTACGCATTAACTTTATCAGTTTTGCCTCAGCGGTTCGTTTAATAACGAAGATCCAAAAAAAAAAAAAAAGTTCCGGACGAAATTTTAATCAGCTACGGTACAGTCTTCGTCATAATTTGCGAGCAATTTTAGATGAAACTTTTTTACTTACCTTATTCTGGAGATCTCGAAATTGTCTTCAGTATTTTTACTTCAGATGGGTTAAACCGTGATTTTCTTGTGTATTTTGCTTGCTGCATTAAAAATAATTAACATCGAATCGATGTTGCTACAATCCTCCCCCCCCCCTCGCTTTTTTACATAATATTTTTCCCACCAGAAAAGCTGTTTTGGATCGTCAGCTGTTGGCTTGATCAAAGCCAGTACTGCCCACCTTTTTTTTTTTGAGCAATCACGATTGCTTATTGTTCTCACTTGACTGTTTTGATGTGCTATCATTTTATTTTCCCGCCAGCACCCTCTGCAGCATCACCGTTGACCGGCTGCCTCACGATGCTGCTCCTAGCGAAAACCGTCTCCAGGTTGCGTCAATATCCTACTTACACGCATACATATACGCATACATACACGCATGTACACACACACACAAATACATACACACAAACACATACACACACAAACACATACACACACAAACACATACACACACAAACACATACACACACAAACACATACACACACAAACACATACACACACTCAAACACATACACACACGCATACATACAGACACCTACACATACACACACACCTACACACAACTACCCACACAGTCATGCCTGCACACAGACACAAACACATATGCCTACACACACATACACATACCCCCTACACACAAACACACATACCCCCCACACACACATAAACACGCACGCCTGCATACACACACACGTTCGTGATTGCGAAAAACATAACTTGAATTCAAGAGGTCAAAATTCAAATTAATTTTTTTTTTAAACCCACGGGCTACTGTACAAAGCAAAAAATTTTGTGTAACCTTACTCCATACCGGTTAATAAAGTTACACTCCGGTTAATAAATTTAAAAGCTGCCTCCACTACTGTGGAGTAATGTAAATGGTATAGCTGGTGTGCAGTTACACATCGCTTGTGGAAGGTTACACCATGGTAATGTAAATATAGGGTCACGTCTCACTCATTTATGCGTGAGGTTAAACCAGAATTTTCTGTATACTAACAGAGAAATTGCTTGAAAGGTTACTCATTAGCAAAAATTTAGCTTTCATCTGACTTTCTTGAACGGAAACTCATTTTTAATTGCAAGTAGAGTTATACTTCAAGTTATATACAGGGTGATTATAACTAAAGTTCCACTTTCAAAACGCTGTAAAAATAAAACCACTGGTCAGAATGACGTCAAACTTCAACGGAATATTATCAAAGAAGAGGGAAAACGTATGGCAGAAGAAAAATAAATAGTTGGAATTTATAGCAATAGATGGCTCTGCAGGGGTCAAAATATGTAAATCAAAACACCTGTCATGCGCACGACTCATTGAGGTTGCCATTTCCCTACAGCCTTGCCGTCCCGATCACCTGATCTTAACCCGTGTGACTTCTGGCTAAGGGGCTATCTGAAAGCTGTTGTGTTCAATGCTCCGATTGCGAATTTTGCTGAGCTGAAGGCACGCATTGCGCAACACATTCTAAACATGAAACATTTCATGCTGTTTCTTGATTTCAACTTGTTTCAGAAAACAGGCGGGGGACTGCATATTGAACATCTTTTGCGCCAGTCTCATGAAAATTAAAGACCGATTTGATTTTTACTGATGCTTTTTCTGCAGTTTTTGGCCTGAGAACAATTAAAAACCGATTTAATTAAATTATGATGCTTACAGCGCCATCTATTGCTAAAAATTCCAACTACTTATTTTTTCTTCTGCCATACGTTTCCCACGTCTTCGATAATATTCTGTTCAAATTTGACGTCATTCTGCCCAGTGGTTTTATTTTTACAGCGTTTTGAAAGTGGAACTTTAATTATAATCACCCTGTACTTTAACAATTCGATGGTTTAAATTACCCAGACTTATTAAATGATCAATTAATAATTTCTTTCTATACGCTTTAAATTGAATGTACAAACATAAATTAGTTGGTTACAATAGCTGAATTTTCGTAAAATAGTACATAAAAAAATCATGCCTAAAACCCCTTGTTTTATGTCTTCTTTACAGCTTTTGCTTTAAATCATTCCTTTATTCACATTTATTAGCTTTTTCCAACAAAATCGTTTAGTCAAAATTTATCAAGTTTATGCTTTTTCACAACTAACATACACCAATTATTTATTTAATTATTGTACAAACAAGACCTTTTTATTGCCCTAAAAGAGGAAATAACCTGAGTAGCGTTCGAACCCACAACGCCAGTCTCGAACAGGTCGCAAAGCAAGAGCCTTAGCGCTCGGCCACAAAGGCCGGTTTTTGTTTCGCTAATAAGAGTTTACAGCTGAGCACCGATGCTGATCTCACATGCGTTTTGAATTTTACGGAATTCGGAGCCACATACTTAAAAATTGATTTCTGTAAACAGATGCAATTAATAAAATCATAACAAACCAATGATAGCAATAATTTTTTCTTTTATTTTCCATGCTATTTATAAAAGTTTTAACTACTTTGACATTTCATATGTATTACGGCTCACCAGAACCATTTGAGTATAAAGTACGGCCCTCAGTTAAAACAAGGTTGGGCATTACTGCTGTGGAACTATCTATAGTTTAGCGCAATAAGACTCTGGGGGCTTGCAGGAGAACCAAGCACCGAAATTAGAAACCTTCGCCTCCTCCTCTAACTCTATTCAATTACAAATGACTTCTATGATTTGAAAAAAAAAAAAAAGAAAAGTTAATTTGAATTTTGACATCTTGAATTCAAATTATGTTTTTCGCAATCACGAGTGTGTGTATGTAGGCGTGTGTGTTTGTGTGTACGGGTTATGTGTGTGTTGGCATGTGTGTTTGTGTTTGTGTGCTGGCATAAGTGTGTGGGTAGTTGTGTGTATGAATGTGTGTGTGGGGGAGGGGTGGTATGTGTGTGTGTGTAGGTGTCTGTATGTATGCATGTGTATATGTGTTTGTATGTGTGTATGTGTGTGTAGGTGTACGTGTGTATGTGTTTGTGTCTGTGTATGTGTGCGTGTGTGTGTGTAGGTGTACGTGTGTATGTGTTTGTGTTTGTGTATGTGTGCGTGTGTGTGTGTAGTTGTGTATGTATGCGCGTGTGTGTAGGACATGGATGCAACCTGGAGACGGCTTCTTTCGCTGTAGGAGCAGCATCGTGAGGAGCCGGTCGACGGTGATGGTGCGGAGGGTGGCGGTGGGAAAATAAAAGGATAGCACGCCAAAAATAGTCAAATAAACGCAATAAGCAATCGTGATTGCTCAAAAAAAAAAAAAAAAAAAAAAAAATCCGCATTATCGTTACGGAATCAAGTAGGTACCTTGCTTTTATTCCAATCGAATAGTATCAAGTCTTTTAAAAAGGTTCGTTTAACTAGAGTCACAATTACATTTGACAAGAAAGCAACAGACATTTTCCACGCAGCTTGACGAAAATTGACAGCGAAGCAAAAACTGGAAAACATAACCCTTTCCATTCTTTAAACAATTCAAAAAGACCCAGAAACTCCTTATTCTCGCAGATTTAATCTAATATAAGGAGATTTATTTCTCCGTTTCCGGTAAGAAGCCTGTCAGAGCGAATGACAATCAAAATTTAATTTGCCCAATTTTAATCTTTCGAATTCATGAAATTGAATAACAGGCATTACTGGGTGGCGGAACAATTTTGTTTTAATATAGACAAATAAATGAAATCATCTAGAAATGAATGAGATGAAAACGATAAAATAAAACCCATTTTATGTTTTTGGTTGGTTGGTTCTATTGATTTTAACGGAGCATGAGCCTAAATAGGCTATACTGCGCCAAACGATAATTTTAAAGTTACAAGAGAGTGGGCAAAAACCAAAGGTGGAAAAAAAACACTATAAAAGACACAAAACTACTGGAATATACAAGAAAATTTTCGAAAGAAACAAGAACGAAGTTTTGAATTTTGAAAAAGATATCGAGATAATAAACTGTTAAAGAATTTTGAAAAACAAAAAGCACATATACACAGTGGCAGCTCCTGAATTGAAAAAGGGAGGGGGCCAGATCATGAGTGCACTCTCACCACCGCCGTCTTCGGTGTTTAATATATATATATATATATATATATATATATATATATATATATATATATATATATATATATATATATATATATATATATATTTCAAATTGTTTTAAAAATATTTAAACTTTCTTAAAATAACTATTTGTGTTAAATAAATAAAATTAAATTCCTTTTAAACGCAGGACAAGCCACAAAATAACTAAACTACTTTGTAAATCTCGAAAGATGTTAACCTCATGTTTATGTCCATGATTGCCGGCGGGGTGGTGCACTTTCACCCCCTGACTTTCAAAAAAAAAGTAATAATAATAATAATCAGATAGGGAAAAGCTACAAAATACTTTACGTAAATTATTAATCTCACGTTTATATCCACTACGCTTTATGGCACTGCAGTACGCCTACCTTGCAGCACCGAAAAGGGGCTGCAAGGGACCTAAGACGTAAGGTAGATTACCTAAGACGTAAGGTAGATTGATCAACGTAACTGCGTTACTACTATTGCGTAATGGAGTTTGTTTGACAAATTAATTTAGATATAAATGGCGTCTTCAGGCTCCCACTTATTTTCAATGTAAAGCAATGATTACTCTATTACTGAATAAATAATGAATTACATATTAGTATTTTCTGACGAATAATTTAAAAAAAAAATGGCATATGGCAGAAAAGGGCTAAAATAAACAACCACCAATAGTTGCATACATAATTATCCATAAGTTGATACTAAATTAGTTTTACATAACAGTCTACATTTTACTACAACTCAGGGTACTAACCACTAGATGTGATTTAACTCTCGCATGAGGTAATGAAGAGCCAGCTCTGTTTTTTACTACGATTCAAGAAACCTCTGATCCAGCTTCTCCCGAGGCATTGATTTGGCATGGGAGCTGGAGGACTTTGTGACCACGAGTTTTAACGTGCACCAATTACCATTAGCAAGCAAGGAGGCTCTTCGACCAGCAGTCAACTAACCTTCCAGTTTCCAGTTATGAATCCAACCCACTACCGATCTGGCTACCAATGCCACTACGAAATATATTTTTAACTTTTTTTTTTTGGCCAGATTAATGATATTGTAAATTACTTGTGTTGGAAATGTTTGCCTCTTTTCCTCAATACTTCAATTTTAATGTTGAGTATATTTCAACGTTCAAAGACATTACCCTGCTATTGCTATTGATAAAATAAATCCAGCAATTTAATCGGAAAATATTTTGCTTTGATGTTAGATTTTGAGTTGTGACACTCGATACACAACCTTGGAAAAACGGGTCGACGGCGACGGTTCGAAAGCTCAGTGATCCATTCAGCAGAAATCCCGCTATCGATTATCCTGTCAAAGCCGAAAACAATTTCATCTCCGCAAATCCCGGTGAGTCTTTTTTGCGAAACCGAAACCCTTTCTCTAGGATCTAATTATTATCCGGAGTGTTTGCGGAAATGGCCAGCACGGTGTTTAATAAATTTTTACCTGCCGTTAACTCCACTAGAAGGATGTCAGGCCACTGATAACGCCCATCGTCTGTCCCCCCCCCCCCATTTCATTCTTCGATTCCACCCCTTGTTGACGATGACAGAGTTTTGTCATAGCTAATAGACCGGGCTTTTAACTCGCCTCTCCAGATAAAGAAGATGGCACTTTTCTGCGCCAGTGGTGTGAGTCGGAAGATTACTGGGCGGTAAGAGTGATAGTGATCTACGACGACAAACCTAACATGTAAAATCAAAGTGTCACATTATTTTGAATTTTTGAATATTTTTGATTTTATTAAAAGAGTGATAGTGATCTACGACGACAAACCTAACATGTAAAATCAAAGTGTCACATTATTTTGAATTTTTGAATATTTTTGATTTTATTAAAAGTGTGATAGCGATCTACGACGACAAACCTAACATGTAAAATCAAAGTGGCACATTATTTTGAATTTTTGAATATTTTTGATTTTATTAAGAGTGATAGTGATCTACGACGACAAACCTAACATGTAAAATCAAAGTGGCACATTATTTTGAATTTTTGAATATTTTTGATTTTATTAAGAGTGATAGTGATCTACGACGACAAACCTAACATGTTAAATCAAAGTGTCACATTATTTTGAATTTTTGAATATTTTTGATTTTATTAAGAGTGATAGTGATCTACGACAACAAACCTAACATGTAAAATCAAAGTGCCACATTATTTTGAATTTTTGAACATTTTTGATTTTATTAAGAGTGATAGCGATCTACGACGACAAACCTAACATGTAAAATCAAAGTGTCACATTATTTTGAATTTTTGAATATTTTTGATTTTATTAAGAGTGATAGCGATCTACGACGACAAACCTAACATGTAAAATCAAAGTGGCACATTATTTTGAATTTTGGAATATTTTTGATTTTATTAAGAGTGATAGTGATCTACGACGACAAACCTAACATGTTAAATCAAAGTGGCACATTATTTTGAATTTTTGAATATTTTTGATTTTATTAAGAGTGATAGTGATCTACGACGACAAACCTAACATGTTAAATCAAAGTGGCACATTATTTTGAATTTTTGAATATTTTTGATTTTATTAAGAGTGATAGTGATCTACGACGACAAACCTAACATGTAAAATCAAAGTGCCACATTATTTTGAATTTTTGAACATTTTTGATTTTATTAAGAGTGATAGCGATCTACGACGACAAACCTAACATGTAAAATCAAAGTGTCACATTATTTTGAATTTTTGAATATTTTTGATTTTATTAAGAGTGATAGCGATCTACGACGACAAACCTAACATGTAAAATCAAAGTGTCACATTATTTTGAATTTTTGAATATTTTTGATTTTATTAAAAGAGTGATAGTGATCTACGACGACAAACCTAACATGTAAAATCAAAGTGCCACATTATTTTGAATTTTTGAATATTTTTGATTTTATTAAGAGTGATAGTGATTTACGGCGACAAACCTAACATGTAAAATCAAAGTGCCACATTATTTTGAATTTTGGAATATTTTTGATTTTATTAAGAGTGATAGTGATCTACGACGACAAACCTAACATGTTAAATCAAAGTGGCACATTATTTTGAATTTTTGAATATTTTTGATTTTATTAAGAGTGATAGTGATCTACGACGACAAACCTAACATGTTAAATCAAAGTGTCACATTATTTTGAATTTTTGAATATTTTTGATTTTATTAAGAGTGATAGCGATCTACGACGACAAACCTAACATGTAAAATCAAAGTGCCACATTATTTTGAATTTTTGAACATTTTTGATTTTATTAAGAGTGATAGCGATCTACGACGACAAACCTAACATGTAAAATCAAAGTGTCACATTATTTTGAATTTTTGAATATTTTTGATTTTATTAAGAGTGATAGCGATCTACGACGACAAACCTAACATGTAAAATCAAAGTGTCACATTATTTTGAATTTTTGAATATTTTTGATTTTATTAAAAGAGTGATAGTGATCTACGACGACAAACCTAACATGTTAAATCAAAGTGTCACATTATTTTGAATTTTTGAATATTTTTGATTTTATTAAGAGTGATAGTGATCTACGACGACAAACCTAACATGTAAAATCAAAGTGGCACATTATTTTGAATTTTTGAATATTTTTGATTTTATTAAGAGTGATAGTGATCTACGACGACAAACCTAACATGTAAAATCAAAGTGGCACATTATTTTGAATTTTTGAATATTTTTGATTTTATTAAGAGTGATAGTGATCTACGACGACAAACCTAACATGTTAAATCAAAGTGTCACATATTTTGAATTTTTGAATATTTTTGATTTTATTAAGAGTGATAGTGATCTACGACGACAAACCTAACATGTAAAATCAAAGTGCCACATTATTTTGAATTTTTGAACATTTTTGATTTTATTAAGAGTGATAGCGATCTACGACGACAAACCTAACATGTAAAATCAAAGTGTCACATTATTTTGAATTTTTGAATATTTTTGATTTTATTAAGAGTGATAGCGATCTACGACGACAAACCTAACATGTAAAATCAAAGTGTCACATTATTTTGAATTTTTGAATATTTTTGATTTTATTAAAAGAGTGATAGTGATCTACGACGACAAACCTAACATGTAAAATCAAAGTGCCACATTATTTTGAATTTTGGAATATTTTTGATTTTATTAAGAGTGATAGTGATCTACGACGACAAACCTAACATGTTAAATCAAAGTGGCACATTATTTTTCTTACTAAGCGTCGTTTCAACTTGTTACAGGAATTTTAAACGCACAGAACTTTATTCACTCGCACAGAACTCTGTTGACCTTTTTTTCTTTTTGAAAAAGTTTTTTTAAGTAAAGCTATTTGATGTTCGTATTTAAAGCTGCTCATGAAGCATTTCATCCTTAGGTTAGTGATAAGTAACACCTAATACCATGACGTAGAGCAAGTGCTGATATGTCATCGAGGATAAGACCAGGGCGGTCATTCCAAGCTCGTCAGCTTGCGAGATCGAGATTCTCGCTCACGTGATCGGTTGTGACGTAGAAGTGTCGCAAAGTAGTATTCTAATCTACTCGATCCTAGCCGCAAGCTAAGTTCGATTAGATTAGAATACTACTTTGCGACATTTCTACGTCAAAACCAATCACGTGAGCGAGAATCTCGATCTCGCAAGCTGAAGAGCTTGGAATGACCGCCCAGCCCCTACTTCACAACGCTCTTTCTGTGTGATTTTGTTCCTTTTCTGCTAATGATTTAAGACTCTCGAGGAATGTTGCATGTTTTTGGGACCTTCCCTCATGCAGCCCAGAAAAAGCCTCGGGAAGCAGGGGCCGATCTTCCCCTGATGACGTATCAATCCTTGTTTCACGAAATTTCTTTAGTATTATTTAGTGTTCGGTACTTCCTCCTTTTAAATTTTTGATATTTTTTTCATAATTAAGTTTCTTGAATATTTATGTTTTTCTTGAATATTTTTGCACTAATTTTCTTTTTAGTGCTCAGTGTTGACGCAAAATTACATGTTTGGTTATTTTTTACGTCTCTAAATTCTTTCACTTTTTGGAATTCTTTCCGAAATGTCTTACTTGTATTATATACATACAAAATAACGTAGACAAAACTTAGAAAGAAAAATAAGACGGAAAGTCTTTTTAAAGGTCAGATCGGTTACGAAGTGAAAACCGCAGTGAAAATTAAGTCCTTCATTTAGGATATTCAGATACATCTAACAACTACCTATCTGCATGATCACCGTTCTAATTGAGACATTAGTCGTACAAAATTTTCCCAATCCTCGTCCTCGTAAACCGCCTGCTCTTATAGCCTACTTTATGAACCAAATTTTTGTTCTTAGAGACAGATTTTCATTTGAGCAAAAAGATAAATTCGAAAGAGCAAAGTTCAAACTGTGATGGTTGCATAAGGCATGCATCATGAACATCTGTACGTCTTTCTTCGAAGTTCCAAACTATTTCCACCCGTTGCTATTACTGAAAAAAGTTTTTCCAAGCATATTACTCTTTTCTCGATCAATGTCAATTATGTGATATTGTTCAATATTTGAAAGTCTTAAAATTCCCAAACCACAGTGACATACATAATCAGTCAGTTTCAAGAACATGATGAGTTGTTCTTCCTTGGTTACAAAAGCATTTTCAAAGCTTGTCCTTTATCTTTCAGTAATACTTGGCACAAGCATAGGGCAAAAAATATTCAAAAGCTTTGTATAAGGCTCATTTTTGAAACTTTCGTGCAGCACAGGTATGGCAGCCTTACTCTGTCTTACATCAAGTGAGATGGCTCATGGAAAGCAAATCATATACTTCAAAGTCACCAGAAGCGAAAATGAACGGACGTCATAGGTGCAATAAGGAAACATAAAAAGCAAACTCGTACTCGTCGTGACACACTTCGTGTGATTGCGAAACAAAACTTGAGTTTCCTCCAGATAAGTTTAACAAAGGTTAGAACTTAACTCAATATGGTCCGTTTTTCACAAGAAGGCACTTTCACTTCGAACGCACAGTTCCATTTTACGCAGGGGTGATCGGTAAACATATCCATGCACTTCTAAATGAGACAACCAGAACACCTTAACTTGGGCGTGCATTTTAATGTGCAAAACAATCTTAGTGTCCTTTACATCACTTGCTTCACTTGTCTGTTGCCATTTTAGTTATTCTTATATTTTAAAAACTGCTGCTTTTGCAACAAAATGTTATGATCCGAATATTCCTTCTGTCTAAAACAGCGAACTAGAATCATCGGATACCACGTAACGAAGACGGAGGCAAGTGCCTTCTCTTGGAAAACGGACAATACAATGAACGAGAACTGCTTGAAAGATATCGGTCTCCACGCGGGCGGACCGCAAGTGATTACGGAGGAAAAGTATTTTTATACTTAAGGAACTTTCACCATTGGACAAGCTCATAATACCAATTGTAATAGAATATGATCAACGATTAAAATTCATTATGGTTTGCGGAGTGACTTGCATCGTGTAAAAATTGCACTTGGTCTTGTTTGATGATACATGAAAACCCGACTAGAAATCAAAGTCTTAACTAATTTCGAAAGTTGTTCGTTCTTGGTCACAAAAGCATTTTCAAAGCTTACCTCAACAATATTTGGCACAAATACAGAGCAAAAGGTCATCAAAAGATTTGTGCGGTCTGTTTTTGAAATTTTCATTCAGCCCAAATATGGCCGTCTTACTCTTTTGATTTGTAATTTTCAGATTGTTCAGCTAGTTCTAGATCAAACGCAAGAGTTTGTACTGAGCTTTCTAAAATGTTGATATCTCTACAATTTTTTTTTTAACATGAGAATGGAAGAGTGAGTTTATATCAGTGAGCTGCGACCCACGGCAGAAAAGTTTGTAAAACGTTTGAAAGTATATATTAAAGCAGGAGTGTCCACCTAGGGCAGGGAAATTTTTAGGAGAGGTTGTTTTGAGGGGTATTTTTCTCATTGGGAGGAGGGTGGGGGCTCTTGCTTTTGGGTGCAACAGTTGCTTCGCAACATCTTTTCATCTCTTCCATTTTCAGCATTTGCTGAACATTGGAAAACTTAAGAACGCATTCTTTTTAATTAAGATCAGCTTCAAATGTTAAGTTTTCTTCAGCAAACATAACTATTTCAAAAGTCGATTTTCAACTTATAGCATGTGTTGTTAAACTAAAGAATTAATAATGGGGAAATCTTACAGTGATACTTTCATTCTCCGTCCCTCCATCCTTTCTCAGTTAGACGCACTTACGAGGGCTGTTTTTTTTTTTTTTTTTTCAACTTCCGATCGTGCCGCTAGACGGCAGGGCTTTATGAGTGACAGTGCAGTGCGTGATTGGTGTAGGAAATTTAAAGATGGACGAGGTGACATTCACGATGAAAGGGGGCCAAGGACGAAAGTCGGTCGCAAACGAAGACCTCGTTGATCGAGTTGATCAAACTGTAAGAAGCAATCGGAGGTTTACGGACCTATCCAATCAGTTTCCTGAGATTTCAAGGTCAGCCCTATACACTATCGTAACTGACAAGTTAGGCTACAAAAAAACGCCGTGAAAACCCATCTCAAATCACTGGCAGCAAACTTCTATGAAGAAGGTATTAAGAAGCTTGTAACCAGGTATGAAAAATGCCTCAATTTAAATGGTGAATATGTTGAAAAGTAACTAATAATGTACCTAGCTTTTGATAATAAATTTATTTAATTACTCTCTCTGGTTTTATTTTTATACCACATCGGAAGTTCATAAAAAAACAGCCCTCGTAGAAGCGGAGGTGAAGACTATTACCTTCTTTAGTAACAGTACTTCTTTCGACAATTTAAAGCTTAATCTGTCCTTGAAGCTCGATGAAATTCTTCTATATACCGACATTCTGATGGGATCCTTGTAATATTGGCTTCAGAATGGACACGGCAGTAAGAATGATTTAACGACTCACACACATACAGAAATGATGAATTCAAAGCGTACTGCTTTCAAAATGTCGTGTTTGCACACAATACACTAGCTTAAACCCCTAGACAACGATTTCTTTGTAGCTGCTTCCAGGAAAAATCAGCATTTTAATCTCTCTCCTTAATGTTAGTAGGATCAACTGGTATTCCTACTTCATTTCATTCCAACTATGGTAGAGAACCTCTTGTCAGCATCAAGTATTACAGAAATACTCTCCCCTATAGAAAGGACTTGACAACATTGATGAAGTGAACATCATTAGAAATTCCTGAAGCAATCTTGAAAGGATGCAGCCAAACCAGTTCTCCATAGGATGTAAAATTTAAATCCGCCGACTGGGAACAAGAGTATAAATCGGTAATTTTTTAAATTTAATTTTAATAAACATTTACTAGCTTGCATGTAGGAGAAACTTGATTCTTTCAGCTAGTATAAATTCGCGATCACTCGAACCCTTACTAGTCGAATATTAATTTATCTCGAAGTTTTCATGCTATCCTAAACTCTTGAGAAGGCTGTGGGAACTTCCAATAACTCGAACTATAAATGACTCAAAGGTTTTAGTAGGTGTCCTGTGCTTCGAGTTAAGGAGAGTTGTCTGCATTTTGAAGAATGGATAGTTTGTCTAGTTGAAAATTGCATTTTACGCACAAAATAATATATATATTTTTAAAAATAAGATAAATATTTGAAGTAATACTACGACATATGTTTTTAGCTATTTGTTGGAAAGGATTATTAATTGCAAATTCACCAAGAAAAAGTGATTATCGTATTATCCGAAATAGATTAAAACTATGTAATACTGGCGACGCTTGAAAAATGACACATTTCAGAAACAAATATTTCAGAAAAAAATATTTTTCGATACAATATCCCTACAGCTCATGACATTTAATGAGCATGTGCAGAAATCTCTGGGCAATTCCACAGAAAAGGGGAAAAGGTGGCAGAATTTTAAAATAATCTTTTTCTCACAATTTTGGTATCAATGGAAAGGTAATTATCTGAAGTGTATGGAAATAACAAAAATATGCAACAAAAGCAAAACTAATTAGAGTTCTGAGGCTTCAAATCAGGTTGTTATGATCATGTTCTTACGAGTAACTTTTTTTATACGACTTAAGAATGGCTGTGTGATACTCGCATTGTCGCATTTTTCAAATATTCTCTCTAAAATATGCTTCTCAGAACTCTCTAGAAGAGTTATGTACAAAAAAATTGCACTTTAACTGCAAAACGTAATTTTTAGGGATTTTTTCATATAAGGCATTTTTGTAATTCTACGTCCGACACCAAATTGGCTGAAAGTTTATATTATGTAAAACTGAGTGGAGATTTTTACAAAATATTTTGTCTGCAAATAAAGATTTTATATGCAATTAAAAATAATCATTTAAATTAAATTTCAAAAAAATAGTTATGCTTAAATAAATGGTTAGAAAAATTTCTACGTCCGACACCAATATTTTCCTAACTGAAATTAAGTTTATAAGTATACGAAAATTCCTGGTTAAATTAAATAACTCACACATGCTATTCATGCCTAATTATGCATTTATATTTATATTTTACATAACATAAATTTAAAGAACCTATACACAATATTTTGACCGGGGAAAATATCTGAAGATAAGAAATGAGTCTCATATGTTTATCAATAGCGACTAAAGTAGTTATGTATAAAATTATGAATATTTAAGAAGTTTTAGGGTTCTCAGTTCAAAAATAACACTCCTCCCTTCCCCAGTTTTCATTTAAAAACACTCAGGTATTTTTGGTGAACTCATAACAACCCCTGTTTGTGCCTAGAAATGCTCAGTTTCGTTTTCAACAATTTGTAAACAACATCCAAATTTCTTATTATTTGTTAATAAGTCAGATTTTTCTTCATTAAAATTCTACAAATCAATCTTCATTTCTTTTCACACTAGAGATTGAGTTTTTTGCTGTTCACATAGAGATTGTAAAAAAAAAAAAAATAAATAACTTGACAAAATGAGTCTAATCTCTCTTGTTATAGTATTTTCCTTATTTTATGAGTGAAGACTTAAAATACAAATTTCCTGGAATGGTATACAGATGTTGATATATTAGGGGTGTCCATCTCCCCAAAAGCAATGAGATCCCTCCGCCCCCCCCCCAATCCCTCAAGAACACCCACAAGAATAATATTTTGTCAGAAAAACAAAGAAATGTCTTGAAAAACATTCCTTGTAAACAAGTTCTATGACATAACTTGGGCCATGATCCCCCCCCTTCCTACATTCTTTTTGCATAAAATTTTTAGTTTCAAATTATTTCAATTTTCACAAAATTATTTGATTTTTCACAAAAAATGGAGCCCTGGGAAAAATTTTGCACAGACTCCTGATATGCATATTTTCCCCTTTTTTATGCTTTAAAATACCATAATATATAATTCCATAAACAAATTAAGAGTTAAACAGCTTTTTAAGATGTTTATTTATGTCGGATGTTGTTTGCTTTGCACATTCTACGTCCGACACCAACTATTCTACGTCCGACACCAAGGGAAAAAAAATTGTGCTATTTATCCGTGAATTAATTTGGAGAAAAAGGAAAAATTATTCATATTTCAGCTTTACTTTTAAACATTCAAGTAATCAAAAAATCTGAAAACAGTTCATTGAGCTGAAACTTGGGTTTTTTCAACGTAAGTCAATTTTCAGTTCCCCTTTCATCTACGTCCGACACCATGAGGTTTTTTATTTTTAATATTTATAGTTTGAATTTTTTTTCAGAAATCCTATAAGTTTTTATATTGTTCCTACATACATAAGTATTGAGAAAAAAAATTGGCTCAGTTCATCCATTTTAACTCTGAAAAACACGAACTTTTATTGGTAAATTTCGTGCAAATTCTACGTCCGACACCGTAGAATTGCCCCTCTGGAACAATTTTTGCAGTCAAATAATGTCACCGAAAGGGGTTGACTAAGACCGCTTTCAGTCTCACCTCTCGAGCTCTACCTTGGCGACATCGCTTCCGAGTTGTTATTACTCCGGTCGTAGAACGTGATTCGGAGACGACAAAAAGCGCCAAGCGTAAAAAAAGAACCCTCGAAAATTCGACGAAATAAATTAAAAACTGACAGCGTTTAAAAAATGGTAATTACGCGGTTGTAATTGATGACAATGCTTATCGCGTGGAAGAAAGAGTCAACCAAGGTAAATAGCTCGATATTTTATGGCGGGGAGGACTTTGCCGTTCGTGGTTCCGAAACTCATTTTCAGAGAAACTGGCCTTGGCGGAAATAAGCTCTAACTTGTGGAAAAGGATTTTTTTGGAATGATTTCGTTAGTTTGGTTGAAACGCTTTTGCGACATTTTGGTCGCGTTTAAAAAGTAACTGTGTGGATTAAAATTGTTGTTGCTTTAATCCGTGTTAGATTAACTAGCTAATTCGTACGATGAAAATGGCAAAAATATATATCCTCTGATTTTTTTGAAATTATGAACGCTTTATATTTATTTATCAAATTGAGCAGCTTTACGACCATTATTATTATTTTTTCTTACCTAGGGAGGTGCGATTTTAAATTCTTTGGGTATTTATTTTACTAGAGAAGTTATTTTCAGAATAAATATATGCGCAACACGTTGATTTTTTCTCTAACTTATCTATATTTTTCACAAATGTGGTGAAGATTATTTTAGTTTAGCTGACTGATAAATACATAGTTTTGAATGATAGCGAAATGTAATAAATTTTTATGCCCTTTAAGGTTGCATACAAGGATTTGTTTGCATTGAATAAGTAAAGTAACGGAGACCATCAATTTGTTTTCTTTTATCAATGGTAGTACATATTTGTATGTGATGCACTAGATGATATGTTTATTAATTTTTATTTTCTTATGCGTCAAATTTGTAGAAAAAAATATTGGATTCGTGATTTTTTTTTTGAATTATGACGCTTTTTTTACTACCTTTTGCAAAAAAGAAAGTATTGTATTCGCGAAAAAATTTTTGCTCAAAAATCGGCCTTAATTTCCATTTTGCTCACCCCCGAAAGAATATTGAGTTTTTTTTTTCAACCCGACTACACGCGGATGGCCTAAGAATGTATAAACACACGAAATATTCATTTTGACATTCCCCGAGTTAATTACAACGACTTTTCTTGTGACGTCTGTATGTACGTATGTATGTGCGTATGTGTGTATGTATGTCGCATAACTCAAGAACGGAATGTTCTAGAAAGTTGAAATTTGGCACTTATACTCCTAATGGGGTCTAGTTGTGCACCTCCCTTTTTGGTTGCATTCGGATGCTCCAAAGGGGGTCTTTTGCCCCTTTTTGGGGGAAATCATTGTTAATTTCGATGTAAACTCAAGTGGTGTTATAATTTGGTGGACACTTGGCGCCAGTCTTTTGGTCAATATATTTTTTTTAAATCTGGTTTCGATTTGGCCACTGTTGGTGATATTTAGAGAGCAAACTATTGAATCACATCAAACTTCCCAATCATGAGAAAATGACATTAAATTGGAGCAAAAGGAAGTCATGTGATGCACACATCAGCTCGTTTTAAATCCTTTTCGGAACATATCTCTTTGTATGTTTTTTCGTTACGGTGTAAACATTTTTTTCTTTTTGCAGAATCTTTAACTTAAAAGTCATGTAGCGTGAACTACAACGAAATGAGACTTTTCCACATGCATCCCGATGTAAACCTGTACTGATTGACTGATACGGATCAAGAAATAACAAAAGGATTTAAACAAAAATTGGCACGTTATTGGACCGACATTTTCGAAGCTAATTTGGTACTGATTTGTGAAGGAATGTCTGTGAAGTAAAAGTTTGTTACTATTCCTATTCCTATTCAGAGTCACAACTGACTACAACTGTATTTATATCGATGACTGCATACTAAGTGCCTTGCCTCCATTATTTTATATACCGATAGATGGCAGCACCATCACCGGTTCGAACAGTTAATGAGAATTTAGAACTAGTCCAGGAGCCAATAGCTACCTGGTGCTAGCACCCCTAGAGGTATCGTTTCACTTGGAGGACATTGAGACCACGAGCATATTTAACGTCGCCAGTCCCCTTTAATGACGACGGTGGGTCTTCGACCATCGAGGTTCGAACCCAGGACCCTCCGGCCCCGAATCCGACACTCTACCGATCAGGCTACCACGGCCCTAAAAGTTTGTTGATAGCATAGCGACCATTGAGAAGGAATAAAAGGTGGAGAGAGTGAAGCCTTCTATTCTTAAAGCCAGGATTCCAAGTTACGAAACCTGTTTGAAAGTAAAGTATTAGATGAAATCAGGTCTTCTTCCACTCGTTTCACGTGAAACGAGTCTCTCATTCGTCGAAGTTGAGACATGTGACTTGAAATCTTTGCCTCAGCATTTCCTAAGCCTCTGATTCAATTTGCTCCGTAAAGTTACAAATTCTTGCTCTGAGATTGCGACTTTGAAATCTGTAAAAAATTCTCAAACAATATCATAAAAATACCAGTTTTAACAATAAGAACAAAAGTATTCAACTATAGCAATTGATTTGAGCAAAATGCTTAACCAATTTAGGTCAAAAGTTTTGCTCCAAATTAGTTGATACATTTGAATAGTGCATACTAGTAAACCTTAGAGCAGGAATTAGTACATGGAGGGAGGTAATCCAATCATTGGCTAAGCAAAAGTTTGAGCAAAGAACTCAAGTCACGTGACTCAACAACGACGAACGGTTGACACGTTTTGCGTGAAACTAGTCAAATAAACCTGCTTTCTTCCAATGCTGTTCTTTGAAATTTATCACGTGACTTGGGGTCCTTCCTTCACGAATGAAAGTCTTCACTCCCTCCATTTTATCTCTTCTCAAGGGTTGTAACGCTTCATAGGCATTTGACGTATTTAAAAACGTTATGTACGTACAAAGTAGTCGCTACTACTTTGTACAATGTGTCCAGCAAGGGACTCCCTGGTTTCAAAATTAAATATCTCGAAAACAAAGGACGATACTGGAATAAAATAAACGGTATGTTTATTGTGAAACTTATAAAAATCATATACAGGAACTTGTAAATTAGTTTTAAAAAGTTCCAACAGGTGGCGCTGCAGGCTGTAATTGCAATAAAATTCTCCATGAATAATGCTGCGAAGAGGTTGGACGATAATTTCTATCGTATATGTAAGCATATCTGAGAGACTAAACTGCTGCTGAAACAACAAACCTCTTCACAGCACTATTTATGGAGACTTCTATTACAATTATATTGTGCAGCGCCACCTGTTGGCAGTTTTTTAAACTAATTTCCGTATTCCTGTATATGATTTTTATGGGTTTCACAATAAACATACAGTTTATTTTATTCCAATATCGTCCTTTGTTTTCGAGATATTTAATTTTGAAACCAGGGAGTCCCTTGCTGGACACATTGTACGTACATAACGTTTAAATACATCAAATGCGTTAACGTTTTTTTGCGTTAGGCGTTTTGCTTTTGACAAGCTGAGTATACATCACACATCAGAAATGGCTTTGTTATAACAAGTGGCAAAGTGCCGTATTAATATTTGCTTGTTAGCTGCGCTAGTAAATCTAATTGAGTGCAGGCGTGAGCAGCAGAATAAATATGTAAATGTGATTAAAATTAATCAAGCACGAACATTTTCTATGCATAGTTTTTCTTAACCATCAATTAATGCAATCTGGATATACAAAAATAGACTAGCACATGCTAACATAAAATCAACAGATTAAACAAATTTTTTGAGCGGTGGGTCGTAAAAATGTCGTTAAACATCAATAATGGTCTTATTGCGTGCAAGCTCCTGTGTTCTACAACTGGTTCGGGGAAGAAAACGTAATGAAATATTAAGAGGAGAAAATCATCTTGTGTAATAAATAAAATTAGAAAAGAAAGCGATTTGCTGAAGATGTTTAAATATTTAAATAAGCTGTTTATTTTCTATACAGTCGACAATTTTCATAAGTCTGACGCTTTTCATTGTATTTTGTACAAATACCTCTAGGTATTAAATACGTATAAAATCAGAAAGTGATTGGTAATGATTTGAATTTCATTTTGTTTTTGTTATGCAAAAAAAAAAAAAAATAAATAAAAAAAATAAAAAAATAAATAAATAAAAATAAATAAATTAAAAAAAATAATAATTTGAATTTTGACATCTTGAATTCAAATTATATTCTTCGCAATCACAAATGTGTGTTTGGAGGCACCAGTGTGTGTATGTAGGCATGTGTATTTGTGTCTTTTTGTGCAGGTGCATGCGTGTATATGTTAGGCGTGTGTGGGAATCTGTAGATGTGTGTGTGCAGGCGTATGTATTTCAAGAATATTTGACGTTAAGCTTAACTCAATGAAAGATTGCTCGTTCATGTTATGGTAATTTGCTCGGAATTGCTGCAGAGGAAGGCGGTCAAAAAATATAAAATCATAGAACATCAAAACAGTCAAATAAGAACAAAAAGCAATTTGATTGCTTAACAAAAAAAAAAAAAAGAAATTAATTTGAATTTTGGCATCTTGAATTCAAGTTATATGTTTTTCGCAATCACGAGTGTGTGTGTGTGTGTGTGTATGTATGTAGGCGTGTGTGTTTGTGTGTGTGTGTGTGTGTAGGCGTGTGTGTTTGTTTGTGTGTGTGTAGGCGTGTGTGTTTGTGTCTGTGTGCAGGCATGAGTGTGTGTTTGTTTGTAGGTGTGCGTATGTATGTATGTGTGTGTGTAGGGTAAAGACGCAACCTAGAGACGGTTTTCGCTAGAGGAGCAGCATCAGGAGAGGCCGGTCGACGGTGGTGCTGCAGCGGAAGGCGGGGGGAAAATAAAATCATAGGACAACAAAAACAGTCAAATGAGGACAATAAGCAATGTGTTTGCTTAACAAATGAGAACAATAAGCAATTTGTGGTTGGTAAAAAAAAATTATTTTGAATTTTGAATTCAGGTTATGTTTTTCGCAATCACGAGTGTGTGTGTTTATGTAGGCATGTGTGTTTGTGTCTGTGTGCAGGCATGAGTGTGTGTGCGTGTAGGTGTGCGTATGTGTGTGTGTGTGTGTAGGTGTGTGTGTGTGTGTGTATGTATGTGTGTGTGTAGGATAAAGACGCAACCTAGAGACGGTTTTCGCTAGAGGAGCAGCATCAGGAGAGGCCGGTCAACGGTGGTGCTGCAGCGGAAGGCGGGGGGGGGGGGGAATAAAATCATAGGACAACAAAAACATTCAAATGAGGACAATAAGCAATGTGTTTGCTTAACAAAAGAGAACAATAAGCAATTTGTGATTGTTTAAAAAAAAATATTTTGAATTTTGACATTTTGAATTCAGATTATGTTTTTCGCAATCACGAGTGTGTGTGTTTATGTAGGCGTGTGTGTTTGTGTCTGTGTGCAGGCATGAGTGTGTGTGTGTGTAATTGTGCGTATGTGTGTTTGTGTGTGTGTAGGTATGCGTATGTGTGTGTAGGTGTGTGTATGTATGTGTGTGTGTAGGATAAAGACGCAACCTAGAGATGGTTTTCGCTAGATAAGCAGCATCAGGAGAGGCCGGTCAACGGTGGTGCTGCAGCGGAAGGCGGGTGGGAAAATAAAATCATAGGACAACAAAAACAGTCAAATGAGGATAATAAGGAAAAAAAAAAAAAGAAACATATGGTGAACGCCCCGAGTTGCAATCTGGTCGTCCTTAGGTTTCAGACAGGTTGCACAGACTGAGGCATTGAAATTTTTAGGGTTATTATTTTAGGGGTCCATAATCTCTTCTTTTAGCTGTATCGTTTTTGCAGAGGTAGCCATTACTTTTGAACGGGATGGGTACTCCTGGCATATTCAATATAACGGAATGGCGAAAAATTAGGATACTCCCATGCTTATTTTCACAGAAATATCTCCAAATGTAGTAATTTCCAAGAGTTAAAATTCGTTCCCAGGGAATTCAATTTATGAAAACAATCAAACATATATTGCCGTATCAAAATGTACGTAGTTGTCAAAAAGTAATCCTGCATATATTTTCGTTTTCTAAGCACTAAAGATCGAAAAGGAATACACGCACATGTTTTCTTTTACACTGTATTTAAATCAACCGATTTCCTTAACGTATTTTAGAACAAAGAGAAAAAAAAGAAAAAAGAAAGTGTCAGCGATAAATAAGTATCAAACCAATTATTTTATTCTTAAGTATTTCAATCTGTAAACTATCATCTTGTACCATTTTGTCTGGAATATCCTGTTAATTGCACGTACACCTATTTTTTTTTTTTTTTTTTTTTTTTTTTAAATCCTTTAAAAGAATTTCTGCGTATAATCGTTTTTTCTGAGTTTTGTGCAGGCAAGGTAATTTAAATTGAACTAATTAGCTTTTTGATGACCAAGATTTGCATTTTTGGATGTATGACGAGCTGGAATTCAATTGGTGGTTATATATTTTTTAAGAAAAGTGTACTTAATCTATAAATGTTTTTAATCGACACTTTCTGTATTTCCCCCCTTTTTCTGTGCTTAAGACTTTCATTTTAAAGTATTAGCTTTTTCTTCTTCGCACACACACAAACACACATATAATATGTGTAAATTATCTTTATCTTTACTAATAGTAAAGCTGGATGTCTGGGTATCAATCTGGATCTCTGTGACACGCATAGCAGAGCATTTTTTAACATAGGAACTACGCGACACCAATGTCGCGTAGTGAAAAAATTCTGTCGCCTAGAAGATGAAAAATCAAAGCACTGGGGGACACAGGAAAATCCAAGATTGGTTCACTCATTTTTGTAAACGATTTTCAAATCTTTGTAAAACCTTAGGAAGTCCCTCGTCTTCTTTAAAACCGCTGACTCGTACTTGCCGAAAGAAAGCTTTTTTCCTTGTGGAAAGGCCTTGCCCGTAGACGGGCCACCCAGGTCTCCTCGCACTCGGCGACAGATTAAACAATCGATTAGCACCCCACCTCATTAGCGCTTCCCTTGTGTACAGGAACGTTGACTTGGGACAGCAAAAGTAGTTTGGTTTCAGGCCCTGGTTTGGTTTGCTTATCTTTTTCTCAACACCCATGGCTTTGTCCCATCAGTCTGCTCCCCTGAGAGAAGCAGACTGCACCGGAGAAAGCCATGCAACACCAGAGGGAACTTCGGGAAAGTTTCATTCGTCAACAATGATTGAGTAGCCATGATATAAACCTTTCTCGAAATCGTCCCACTCTCACTTGTAGGAATGGTTTTGAGGGAAGGCCATATCAAAGCCCTGGGCCATATAGCGAAAGGAAAGTGACACTTTGGGATAATCAGGGAAGGGGCTGTCAGCAGTGGAGTCATTGGTGACAGCACCACATTTTTAGAAGGTGCCAGGGGCTCCTACAGGAAGGTTGTGAGTCTCTGAGGTTGCACAACGCATATCTATTATTGGTGTTCATAGCTAACTTTTTCTTCCTCAAATTAGGGAAAAAATCTTTCAAAAATCGAAATACAGAAAAAAAAATTCAACGCACTCCAAAAATGATACGTAAGTTGTATTGCATTTTTTTGAAATGTGTTTCATTTCTACAATTTTGTGCCTTACATCTTATTTTGGTATCCCATCTAAGTATTACGTTTGGACAAAAATAGCATCGAATAAATAACATATTGTCATTCTGCACACTCCTTGTGTTTGCAGTAGTCCTGTAGTTTGTCATAGGGTTATTGAGCAATCACGAATATCTTATTATCCTCATTTCAACAAAACTGATGCGGCTTTGATTTTTCAGATTTCTGTGACGACAATTGTTTTTAATATTTATTTAGAGAGTGAAATTTTCTTCGTCATAGTTACAAATCTTCTGCGGTTTGATTTTATTCATATTTATTTTAGGCATTAACTCAAGCAAACTCTATATTTAAAAAAAATAATTTTTTTTTTGTGTGTGTAAAATGTTTTTTCATTAAAAAACGCCTATATAGATTAACTTAAACAGCGAAACGTCATCTAATCGTCTTTAATATTTACAGATTACTAACACCCATCGGTAAGTTTGATAAGAAATTAAAATGCATAAAGTTACACGCTGTAAATAATCATTATGCTTAGTGTACTGGTGGATATCGGCCATAAAAATCTTAATCTTTATTACTGGAACCTAATTACCATTTCTTTTTTTATGGATATGCCTCGTGCTACCTATTGTAAAAAATCACCAGTACCACCACGGGTGCCAATTTCTAGACCATTTCCATTCCATTTGAATAATTAAGAAACCCAACGAGTAGGGTCCTATCGCAATTTGTGATTGCGAACTATATAATTTTTTCACAATCACGAATTGCCACGAATTTGTCCGTTGTGTCCCGGAAATTCACAACTCTTAGGCAGGATTATGGATCACAACAAAATAAAATACTTTTAAGAAATTGAAATAAAAAAGAAAGAAATAAACGAAGGATTTGAAATGGGGAACCTACCCACAGTGCCTGAAGTGCAGCGAAACCTTGAAAAATTCGGGTTTTTAACGCAAATAATTCCCACCATAGTTAAGTTAGAGAATTGAAAAAAATTGCATAGAGAGCGAAAAAATCTACATTTCCCAACGATAAAAACTGTTAATATGAGCGGGTAATTTTTCACCCTCATATTCGGGCATTTATGTGAGACGCTTTTTGGAGACTTCATTTCATACTATCTAGAGGTGATTTTTTTTTTTGATTAATAACCTTTTATTAATACCTTAAAATTTTGATTAGCTAATTAATTTGAAACTATTTATCATGCATTGATAACTGTGGTTTTAGTTGAAGTAGTACTAATTAATATAATTAACAGCTAAAGCTTCTTGTTCAGTATTCCCCCATTTTTAAAGTTCATTCCGTCTTGGAGCCCCCGCCCCCCTTAATGAAATTCTAGCTACTTGCTTGCGGCCCTGATCATGTGTTTTAGAAATATTAACAAAACTGCAGGGCCGAATTTAGCTTCATGCCACCCCAAGGCAGATTTGAAATTTGCCGCCCCCTCCCCCCTAAAAGAAGAAAAAATTCTTTCACTCAAAAACACGAAAAAAAGGGTTCTATACATTTAAACTGTCAAGCTTATTAAGAAAGGATGACGTTTCACATTCAGGGGCACCCCAATGGGATGTCACAGTGATCTCCCCAAAAATTCCGTGTTCCTCAAATTTTGCTGACGATTCGGCAAATAGGGAGACAATATTGCAACATAGAAATCGGTAAAATTAAAGTTTTTCTAAATCCAAAAATTTTAGTTCGACGCGCCTCTGCTTATATTCTTTAATTTTGTACATCGTTCATGGCTCAAGTACTGCTCTTGGGCAGGTTATTAAACTATTCATATAAGACCGATTTCAATAATATTTACAATATGTATATTTATTTACAATTAACAATAAATAGAGCATGGTTATTATTTTTTCATGGTAATATAGTTTCATAAAATATGTTTTCTTTCATTTTTTGAAGTTTTAAAACATTTCCTTATAATTACGGCGCAAATGAAATACTGAAAAATGATATAGACATAAATTAAACCTATAAGGGAAAATTTAATGATAGGAAATAGGGAAGTAAACAGAAAGCGAGATTTGTCTCGAATGCTAAGCATGTTAATATGTTTCACATAAGACAGCATATTTATTTTCAGAATTAGTTAACAAACTTCTTTGTTGTTTAATTACTTGTCATCGTTTGCTTAAAAAGACTTTTTGATTTTAGAGGAAAAAAAAGAACAGGGGAAAAAACGATGACTTTCTGAATTAATTCTGTTTGTTTTTTAAAAAAAGTTACGTATTAGTGCTCTTGTGATCGCAACTGTGTTTTGATGTCAAAACTCTAGCTTAGATATTTAACATCGGTATAGCTGAATCTTTGATGAGCACTAAACTTTAATGTCTTGTGTGTTAACCATTTTATCAGTTGTTATCTTTTTTTATAACAGCATCTTTACAATTTTTTTTTTCATCTACAAATCAACGATTTGAATTATTTCCTCTGTTATTACGTTCACTCACTTAGTATTTCATTAGTAATTGTTACTGGATTACATTGCAAAGAGTCCAAAGTTTCCGCTTTTGAAAACTGTCCACTTGAAAAAAAATATATCACGTTTTTCGCGACTTCTGGCCAGACACAACGACACTTTACGTTTAGTGTCTTAGCTTACTGTTTTACGTTGATCTATTACCATGATTGAAAATCATTTAATTTTCATAAGATGTGTGAAAGTAATCATTATTAAATTTCAAGAAAATTGGTCTCTGTGGAAAATAAAAGAATGCAAACATTTTACTTTCAAGAATAAAAAAATAATTTTAAAAATGTGTGGTTAAAGCAAAATTTGCCACCCCTGAAAATTTTGCCGCCCTAGGCAGCTGCCAACTCTGCCTATTGGAAAATTGGGCCCTGAAAAACTGGCTTTATGCTGCGAGTGCTATGTAATTATTCTTCATTCCCTTTTTAATATGGGACCCTCCAAATTACTCCTCTTGTTAATATTGCCAAAGATCGTCTAAACACTGCGTTTTAAAAAGAACTTGTAAAAGTTTCCAGGGGAGTTCCCCCCTCTCATTTTCGCCAATATCGTTCAATATCAGCCTAAATTTTGTTTTAGGCGCTTGAGTTTCAAAATGTTTCCGGGGGAGAACTCCTCGCTCTCTAACATCATTGAAAGTCTTCAAGATCTACGTTTTTGGAGCTCAATTTCGAAAAATTGATGGTCCTCTAAAATCTGCTTTTGAATCATGGATTGCAGTGGTGCCCACCAAGGTGGGAAGGGTCATGGCGCAGATTGCGCTATTGAAGTTTTTAGGGGGTGTTTGTGTTTTGACGGGCATTTTTCTCATTGGGGGCTCTTGCTTTTGTGGGGGTCTTCACGATATTTAAGGGGGTGCACCCTTGCTCCTAGGGGGGTGAGCATCCCTGTGGATTGCCTACATTTGCAATTTGTTAAAAATTTGGGAGTAGACCTCAGAACCTCTTCAACCCCTAACCTTACCAAAGATAGTCTAGAATGCGTTTTTAAGTCTATAAATTAGAAAAATTTCCTTGGGATGGACTTTTAAATCTCTCCTCCCCTTAACATCACCAAAAATCGTCTAAAACAGCTTTGTTAGAGCTACTGCTTTACAATATCAAACACTTTCCTGGGGAGCGCTCCAAACTTCTTTTGCCGTACCATTATAAAAGATAATTAGAATGCATCTTTAAGACTGCAAATGAAAAAAAATTCTTGGTGCGGGCCCTTGAATCTCTCCTCCACGTAACATCACGAAAAGATCGTATTAAACTGCGTTTTTAGCACTACAATTCCAAAAAAAAAAAAAAAAAATCCGCCAGAGAACCCCTCAAACCTCCCTCTTCTGAACATTATTCGACATAATGTTTGCGTTTTTAAGGTTTCAATTTCGAAAAATGGGCAGGGAGGGGGGGAGGGTGTGCACCCGAGCGCTTAATATTACGAAAGACAGTTAAATGTATTTCAAAGATTCCAAATCATAAAAACTATCTTGGATGGGCCCTCAAATCTCTCCTCCCTCTAACATCATCAAAAAGCGCGTCTAAAACTGCATTCTTAGAGCTACAATTTCGAAAAATAGACAAGTGAGCGCCATCAAACCTCTTCTCCCCTAAAATAACCAAAGATCGTCTAAAATGCGTTTTTAAAACTACAAATTCGAAAATTTTCCCCTTTACTTCGGAGTTAATATTATACTTTACGTTCATATCGGCTTCCTCTTAAATCAGAAGTCCTATGGAGTCACCTCAGAACAAAAAGTACTTACAGAAATACTACTTTGAGGCGTCGATATATGCACACGTTGAAAAAAGAAAATTATTGGGAATGTTACAGCCTTTATGATAAAACTTGTGTCGCCTAGTAAAAAATCCTTAAAAAATGGTGTGACGCATAGCGGCTGTTTTTTATGGAATTTGGTACAAACGTAGTTGGCAGCATGGGGGTGGGCACCTCGAAATTTTCGAAAATTCGATTTTGTTCCTTTTTACTTCCTTTTACAAAAAAGGAAGTATTGCATTCGCAAAAAAAAAAAAAAAAAATCACTCAAAAATCTACCTTAATTTCCATTTTGCTCACCCCGAATGAATGTTGAGTCTTTTTTTTCGACTCGACCCCCAATGGATAAGTGCCTAAAAATGTATAGACACGCGAAATATCCATTTTGACCATTCACGAATTAATTACGACGAGTTTTCTCATGACGTCTGTATATACGTACGTGCGTATGTATGTCGCTTAACTCAAGAACGGTATGTCCTAGAAAGTTGCAATTTGGTACGTATACTCCTAGTGGGGTCTAGTTGTGCACCTATCTTTTTGGTTGCATTCGTATGCTCCAAATGGGGTCTTTTGCCCCTTTATTGGGGGAAATCATTGTGAATTTCGATGTAAACTCAAGTGGTGTTACAATTTGGCGGACACTTGGCGATATATCGCCAGTCTTTTGGTCGCCAAGTTTTGTCGCCAACTTGGCGAAAAATTTGGCGATTGTTTTAAAAATCTGATTTCAATTTGGCCATTGTTGGTGATATTTAGAGAGTGAACTATTAAATCATATTAAAACTCCCAATAATGAGAAAATGACATTAAATTGGAGTAAAAGGAAGTCATGTGATGCACACATCAGCTCGTTTTATTCCAATTTTAAACCACCAATTGTGGATTTAATTCCTCTGCAGCAATATCGAGTGTATTTCCATTACATGGTCGAGTAAATTACCATAACATGGACTAGCAAACTACCTTAACATGGACCAGCAATTTAACATAGCATATTGGAAACAAATTCATCGTCCATTATTTGTAAATATACAGGTGAAACAAATGACCTAAAAAATTTCTACTGTTGGCCAAGCCATGCGGGTACCACTAGTGTTCAATAAAGCAAACTTAATTAGTGTTGAAATTAAGGAACAATCACATGCTAACCCCGAACTACAGGAGTAATATGTTGAATGCTGTATGAACATACAAAATGCAGTTCTCGCTCTCTAGAGAGGGGTGGGGGTGTCAGATCTCTTGTTAAAATTGATACTTATTGTATAATTTGGCCACTCCCAGTACGAAAACATTACACGCGTTTACAAAGCTCCTTGAAAGTTATGAAGCTTAATCATATCCCCCATAAAATCTGCTCCCACCATTTATTAGCTCTTCTAAAAAAGAATCACTTTAAACGGGCTCTTAAACACTTAACGCTTTACCTCATCACCTGATACCTTTTTAACAGCACAGGAACGCCAAAAGTAAATCCGGAAAATGCAGCTATTTTCTACACTCAGCGGCTTTCGCTCTTCAAATTAACAAATTGGCAGAAAACTTCCATTCCCTCGAGATCTCCGAAAAGCTTTTTAGCCTCGGAAAGCCAATGAGAGAATACTTTCAAGTTTCAAATATGTTTTTTGTTATGTTCCTCCTTTTAGTTTGTAAGAAGAATGAGTTGGCTTGCTTGCTTGCTTTCCCGAAACTTTAATTCTTTCTGTTGATATCGGAAATTCTTTTACTTAATGTTTATTGATTGTGGTTGGGATTTTTTTTTATTATAGGAAGCTCTCCCTAATGGAAGGGCGGAAATGGAAATGTATTTAGAAAGAAAACAAGTCTTTAGGGACTTCAGAGTCTTTTAGGAACGATTAGAAGATGGTGCTGCTAAAAAGAAGGTTGTGAAAATACACACATGAAGAATAATTTTTGTTGAAAATGTGGAAAATATGCAATGTAAAATGAAGCACAGATTGTATCAATAATTTAAATTTTACCTGAAAAGTCAAGGTAGAAGGAAAACACATTGTTCCGGGTTTTGTTAATATGGAACTAGGGCTAATTCGAGTTGATTTATTAAAAACTAAATTGAGAAATAATAATAAAATTTAAAAAAGCATAAAGATTAGTATAACTAAATGAGTTACACAAAATAAATTCATAATAATACATAAGGTCAAATCAATTTAAAAAAATTAAATTAAACTCTAAATACTTTTACCGACTGATATTTTTTCAAAAATAAATCACGTTCCTGAAACACATAAAGCTTACGTTCGACGAGCACGACCGGTAGCGACCGGTTAGTTGATCACGTGACAGCTAATGATCACGTGCTCCAATCAACAGGTCAGAATGGTAACCGGTTGATCATAGATTGCTGCGGTTAGCAACTGGTTACTAACCGGTCGACCGGTGAGGTTCGTCGAACGCAAGCAAAGTAATAAGGCAAAAAAAAAAAAAAAAAAAAAAAAAAAAAAAACCCACTAAATGAATCAAAGGCAATAAGATAAGAATACTCTCGATTAAGTCACCGTTCAAGTAGCAAAATAATAATAAAAAATAGAAACAAATGAAGTTAAAAAAATAAATAAAACAAAAAATAAATAAAATCAATTTAGGTTTCTCCGTTTAGGAGTTAGGATGCTATTAATAGACACACAGATATTACATACTATACACTTATGACCCCTTTGTTTTAACGTCGGGGGGGGGGGGGGGTTAAAAACCACCTTCTTCATTATTGTGTGTGTGTGACTAATGTTCTTTTTTCTAACCAAAATCGCAATGAATTGGTAGGAAGGTATAATTTGCCGAACACAGAAAACATTCTTGTCAGTTTTAACATCTTTAGCATATGTGTCTAGACTATTAGTTTCACTTATTTCACGTAAATTATTTTTAGTTAAACGTTACGTTTTAGTCTAGACCCATTTTGTTTAGTAATATAACTCTTGCTAGTATGCATATCTTCAACAATTGTGACTTGCAATAAAAAAAAAATAAAAAAAAATTGCTAGTTTTCATTCTTGTTATAAATTTTTGAAAATCAGTGGTCCTTACCTTAGATACGTTAGAAATGTTTAGAGAAAAAATCGAGATGCACTTCTTATGCGTAAGGAAATAGTAAAACAATATTAAAAAGACTAAAAAAAAACATTATAGAGAGAGAGTACTGCGTTCTTCGCTAAACCAAGAAATTTTTATCATTATTGTCTCGCAATTTTGACTAAGACGACATTGAATACACAGTTAATCAAGAGAGTCGCGCAGCAAAGATTTGTCGGACTAAAGTTACATTGTGCTTCAAAATTATTGTGTAACGCAACTGTAAAAATTCAACTACTACTTTGCGCGACTGTTTCATTGATGTGGAATCTCGATCAATCTGTTTATCTTAGAGCAGTAGAAAGGGTTTGTATCAAGGTATATTTATATAATCAGATCATTCAAGGAGAACTTAACGAATTAGTTGTTAAATGTTCTGCAAGAAGTCAAATTTCAAGTAGGACTGAAGAGAAATGTGTGATAACGGAAGAAGGTAGACACGTTTTTAATTTGTGTTACAACAGTACCGAATAAAAATGGTTCAGACAAATTAAAGTTTTCGCATTGAAGGATTGCAACTAGGTTTTGAAATTTTTTTTATTTCAAATTTCTGTGATCTAGAGATGATTACTTAGTGTTTTAATAAGTGTTATACTCGTAATTATGCTTGAACTGCAATCTACGTTCTCAGATATTTTATTCACACTAAATATCAGACTCATTGATCGTAATAATTTAAAAGTTGCAACATAATACATGAAGCAACCATCAAAAAATAAATTATCGGTGCCGCATCTATATATAAAGTAGGTTTTACATATGTTTGTTCTGTATAGTGACTGCAATACCGGTATATCGAATACCGGTATTTTGAGATACAGTCGAACCTGTCTATCTCGAATTTTATGGGAGAGAAGAAGAATTCGAGATATGGAGGTTTCGACATACAGAGGTTTTGAAAAAAGTTCTAAAAATAAGTTATTGGAGCAATGACTCGAAAGTAAAACTTTGGAAGCAATTTTACTAATCAATAATGTCCCTTTCCTCTCAGTTACCGAATGGATATAATTGCTGGAAAACTTGCTTCTTGTACATAAAGTTTTAATTCTGGAGGATTATGTGACTGCCAATATTAAGAAAAATGCTTTTTGTCTCCAAATTCCAGTTAATAAAGATCGTTGGGGAATCGAATTCAAGAAAGGCACTTTAGTCGAAATTCGAGATATACAGGTTTTCAGAAAATATCTTTCGAGACAAACATGGGGGAAAACATTGAATTAAAACTTTATGTGCAGGGAAAATGAAAAGCTTCGACATAGAGAGGTTTTCGAGATAGGCAGGTTCGAGATAAACAATTTCGACTGTACTTTGCAATTTCGTAATACGGTAACTGCTGAGGCAAATTACCAGCATTTTCGGTATTATCTGAAAATAATAAAAAGTATTTAATTATTTTTTTTTTAATTTAACGTATTAGATATCTACTGTTATTTTAAATGTACGCTTCTTTCATCACTCTATTGATGTACAAATTTAAACTTATAGCAACGCGGATTAATAGAATATCAATTAATAAAAGTTGTGGAAATATTAAATTAAAATGCTCATCAGTATAGTTTGGGCAACTTAATCTAGAAGTGTCGTTTATAACTTTTAGAAGCACGGAGTCATCACTTGCAGAACACGGAAAATCCTGAGGAAACAAAAAAAAAAGTTTTAAAATCTAACTGCAATAAACCATTGATTGCGAAATTTTTCCGAGAGAAATTATTTTTTTTGTTTTTGTTTTTACTGATAATTACAGTATATTTACAACTTCTTTCATGTTTGCATTTGCTTTTTTTTTTTGAGATTTAACAGGAAAATAATTAAGGGAAAGTAGTTAGAAGGAAAGGAAGTAATAAAGAAACACATATCTTAACGTTTGGCAAAATCTTCGTATAAGCAAAAAAGCTGCCACATAAAAATCTCAAACAGTTATGGGAGCCCTAGTTTTATTTATTTTGCCTCTAATCGAACTCATTTCATTATTTTCAGGATAATGGTGGAGGAAATACGTCGCATCATTAGAAGACAATCACAGAGGGTAATAGAAGAGAGTATGTCCGAAAATGCGTAATTTGTTTCAAATTTCCAAGTACTTTGAAATAAAGGTAATTTTTCCATGATCATTTCGTTTCCCTCAAACACGAAAAAATGTCTGCCATATTATCTAGCATTTGAGATTTCGTTTTGCTATCTGCACTGTAAAAACGATTCAGAAACGTTCCTGGAAAATAATAGGCAGCTGATGTCCCCAATTTCAGTCAGTAACATACCTTACAAAAACCAGGAACGTTTTCTGATAAAAGTCAGTAACCTTTCTGAAATATTAAGAACTCTCCCCTATTAAAGCCAGTCGTGAACTATCTAGAAAAATTAAATAGGTGTAATTTATTTGATTAGAACCTTCTTGATTTACCAAGAAAGGTCCAGAAATATTAGAGCAACCACGGCCAAGCTACGCGAAAACCGCAAACAAGAACCAAGCATATTTCTTGCCTGCAATTCCTGCCTCGCAAAGCTGCAGCTATCCAGTGACGTATTTGCTCCCATTGGAAACTTAGTCAATCCGGAAGGGCCACAAACAATCTAAAGCCGATGCACTTAATAAATACGCTCCATCAATATTTAAACTGGTAGCAAAAAATATTTTTCACACCAGTGCAAGGTCTGCATTCGTGCATCTTTTAGGATTTCAGGAAACTTTTTTGCGAAGATACTTGATTTTTTGGGGAAATAGGTGAAAACCTCTGAAATCACGAAACGTTCCACGGAAATAACCAGTAACGTTTCGGAATTTTTTTACAGTGTGTAAACCTGAAGTATAAAGCTCCCCTCTGCTGCAGTAGAGCCATTTTTAAGTAATCTGGAAATTTAAGCCGTGTAAGGTAGACCGGGGCACATTTACGAGGATTTTTTTTCAATGATTTTTCTAATTTTTATGTTTGAACTTAGAAAATTTTAGACATTGTGGTTTTATGAAGCAGTTAATGAAGTCAAAATTTGTATATTCAGTTGTTGCTCAGCTTGTGTTTTTAACCGTAAAAAAATATTTTTCGAGTCCAAGTCGGTTGCGTAAACTTGCCCCAAACATGGGGCAAGTTTATGCATCGAGTGGGGCACGTTCACGCATATTAAAAATGATACCAAATAGTAAGTGAAATAGATATTTAACCAAATTTAAATATTTCATTTCTCTTAAAACACTTTAAAAATAAGAAAATCACAAATAATTAATTAAAGAGTATTTTACAGGCTAAATTAAAATCATAGGACTTGTTGCTAATTAAAAACAGAAACTATTTAGTCATCTTCTTCATCACTGTTAGGATTTACTAACAAAAATAAAGTATTTCTTTTCGCATATTTGTCACAGGACTGCGTTTTGACATCTAAGACGTTGAACTCTGTCTTGTCTTTTTTTCGATTGGTTGTGTGCTTTCAAACAATAGATGCAAGCGCAATTCTCTACTTTGTAAGCAGAATCGTTCACTAATTTTCTTTTTACAGAGTGTACTAAATTTTCCCTGTCGCAGGTTTCGATATTTCGTACATTTTTCTTTGATATCTTCTACTTCTGCTTCAATAGAAACTTGTTAATTTTAAAGTAATTTCTCCTTTTTGTTTTGTTCTGCCCATTTTTTTCTTTTCTTTGTAGCTTCCAACTGCTCTTGTCAGAGGGCTTCTTTAATCAGAGTATCAGTTATGATTAGTTATGATTGTGAGCATCCTCTATTTTTTCCTTTCCTGGTTCCTAAGCTTTTTCAAATGGTCTCAGTTGGGGTAGTCCATATGTGATGGTGTGGAAGGCTTATTGGCAAAAATACTAAGATTATTGATAAGCCCTTTCATTATTTTGACACCTAACGTAATTCTGTTTGAACGCAATGTCTTACCATCTTTAAAATAAAGAAAATGTATCAGAGGCTGAATAGTGTATAAAGTTAAAGCTGAACAATCATGAAGACATCATTCTATGATTGTAAGCTATAAGATACGAATCTTTTACTTAATTTAAAATGAATGTTTATTTTAAAATTAAATAAACTGAAAATACTAAAGGTTTGAAACAGTACAGAGCAGAAAAAAGTGTCCGAGACCCGTTTAGAAGTAAGACAGAGTGGTAAGACACATTAAGAACGTGCGTAAATTTGTCCCGATGAAAATGCGTAAGCGTGCCCCATCGGCAAGTTTTGATTTGTTTTTAATGTGCACCAAAATTTAATAACTTTTCTGTCCATATAATTATAATTCTCAGAAAATGATAAAATTCTGCTCATTTTTATATATTTATTTGTTCTTAACTAAGTATTATTTATTCACAATTAGCTACAAAACGTTCAACACAAAATTTACTCGATTTGGTAGAAAACAGATTTTTCTATCCGCGTGCTAAACCAAAGCTCGACTAATGCTCTAAAACTTGCGAGAATATTTGCTAGGGAGCAGCATCAATCTGGTATGACTGTTGGCTCTCTAGTTATAACTCGTTTTCGAAAAAGGGCTCTGTGTAAACGTGTCTCGGTCTACCCTATAGTTTTTTTATTTATTTACTCAGTTATTTATTTTTTGGAGTTAGAGCAGTCTGATCAATAAATAAACATTTAGGAACTTTTACATTTTTAGAAATTTACAACATCGCGTGCAACTACAGCAATAGGTAAATGGCATAAATCGTTTTTTATATCCATATGTGTCTTAATACTTATTGATCTGTGTACTAAAAAAAACCTGAGAGAAATTGTATGATACTGCTTCAGGATTTTTGGCGGTATAAATAAAAATGGTGCAGAAAATTTGAAATAGACTTTTACATTTACAAATCTGTGTTCTCGTTTTTTTTGTCAATAATTTATTGTTCCAATTTTAAGCTGTGTATAAAAGTATGGTTGATTTTCATATTTATCATTCAGTCAACCTAATTCTAGTTTTCAATGATTCGAGTTAGTGTCATAAACAGGATAACACATTGAAAATCTTTCAAAATTTGAAGAAAAAAAAATTAAATTTTAAGTCATAAAATTGTATAAAGTTGTTCTTTTCTGAACGGAAGACTTTCTTTTTTTATCATATCTAGATTTATATCACGTTAAAGTGCGTAAAGAATTATGAATATTCATGCGAATTTTCTTTGAAATCTGAATGATAATATAAACATTTGGAACATTTGTTTCTAACTAATTTATTTGAAACTAGTGGTACCCGCACGGCTTTGCTCGTAGTAGAAAATTAAAAGGTCTTTTGGTTCGCCTGTATATTTACAAATAATGTGTGGTGAGTTTTACGCCAATTGGCTTGCCCATGTTATGGTTCCACGTTGTAATAACTTGGTAATTTACTCGTCCATCTCATGACAATTTTGCCCGGGAAAATGTTCTTAAAATTGGTCAAGAAAAAGAACAAAATTCAGTTTTCGAAAAATCGCTTCGAGGTGCGCAACCCCATGCTACAAACTAACTTTGTGCCAAATTTTATGAAAATCTATCGAACGGTCTAGGCGCTATGTGCGTCATAGAGATCCAGACATCAAGACAGAGAGACTTTCAGTGTAAAGATAAAGAAGATTCAACTCAACTTTCCTCAGAATATCAACAATATTTTTAAGAAATGAATCGTAACGCAATAACCGAATTATATTTTGTCAAAGTGTTATATCTGTTCGTCAGAGGAAGAAGGGCGTAAGTCACATTATAGTAATTTTACAGAAGAAAGTAAAGCCTTTTTTCTTGTGCATGCAAAGGATGGGACGCACGCTCTTTCAACCCAGATAAAAAAATTGAAAAGGATTTTTTTTTAAGAGTGACGTTCACCTGGCCCAATGCGGAATACGATTCTACATACAATGCATTAATAAACAGAAAAATCACAATTTTTGGACTTACGCCAGTCTGGCTCTGAGGTACAGATATTTAATTCTTATTAGAAAACTTGCAATTTTGGACCTAAAAAGTGGAGATGATGTTATTTTTTTTCACTCCTATAGAGATTATAAATTAAATTTTTAACTATCTGCGATAAATGTGGCATTAATTAAGGTAACCGGGCAATGCCGGGTAACAACCCAATTTTCTCAAAAACTCCAGTCTTCAGACTAGTTATATAGTATGCCTATGAAAACATTTTCTACATGCACCTGAATTTCTTTTTCTTTCAGATGACAGAAAAGAAAAAAGAAAAAGAAAATGTTCCAGGGCATAAATGTGAGAAATGGAGAACGCAGACGATGGCAAGAATCATGGTCGTCATTAGATAACATTAGGAGCGAATGGCCACACATCAGTCGCCATTTTTTCCCTCCTGCGGCACGATGAAGAGTCTCCTGTGTGGTGTCGTTACAGGGGTAGACCGAGGGTGGATGAGCGCAATCTCTTGAATGGTCGACTCTTTGATGTTCCAGCAAGAGAAGCCAACTTCGCCCCAGGGAGCTGGTAGACGAACAAGTGTATGGTGATTGTTATGAAAACACAGTGTCGTTTATTTTTGTAACTGGGTAGTATGCTTAGCAGATAAAGGATGTGTGTTTGGTTTTCGCTGAGCTTTTTTTTCTTTCGGGATTTTTTTTTTTTTTTTTTTTTTGCATAAAAACTCTCTCACGAGCATTAATAATTCATAACACATATCGCCGTTGTTATTAAATAATTTTCACTATTTTAAATATTTGTTCCAAAATTAGATACTTGTAAATCTATATGAATAAAACAGAGAATATACAGGTAGTTATCAAAATAATGGAAACACCTGTGAATAAAAGTGACGTTTTTGAATGTGCTTCATAAGTAATAAAGAATGAAACTAGATATCTGTTTTTTTTTTTTTTTTTTTTTTTTTTTAAATAAATAGCAATGTACATATTCTGGTAGTACAGGGTGGCTTAATTAAAGATCTGGAAGCCTTGGATTTTTTTCAAGCTCGTGAAATGTCGGATCTCTCAAATTTTAAAAGAAGCGAAATTGTTGGAGCGCGTCTAGCTGGAGCAAGTGTAACTGAAACATCTCAACTTTTTAGCTTTTCTAGACGTACAGTACCTCAAGTCATGACAGCCTACACACAGTGTGTATGTGTGTGTGTGTGTATATGCATGCGACAGTGTGTATGCGACAGTGTGTGTAGGATATGGACGCAACCTGGATACGGTTTTCGCTAGAGGAGCAGCATCAGGAGGGGTCGGTCGACGGTGGTGCTGCAGAAGGTTTTGGTGGGAAATAAAGTAAGAGGAACGTCATTCAAAGGTCAAATGAAAACAATAAGCAATTCGTGATTGCTCAAAAAAATAAATAAATAAATACATAAATAAATAAATAAATAAAATAAATAAAAAAAAATTAAGATTAATTTGAATTTTGACATCTGAAATTCAAATTATGCTTTTTCGCAATCACGAGTGTGTGTGTGTGTGTGTGTTTGTGTCTCCGTGCAGGCATGAGTGTGTGTATGTGTGTGTAGGTGTGTGTATGTATGTGTGCGTGTATGTATGTGTGTGTAGGTGTGCATGCATGCGTGTGTGTGGGTGCGTGTAGGATATGGACGCAACCTGGAGACTGTTTTCGTTAGAGGAGTAGCATCGTGAGGCGGCCGACGGTGGTGCTGCAGAGGGAGGCGGGGGGGGGGGGGAATAAAATCATAGGAATTCAAAACAGTCAAATGAGAACAATAAGCAATATGATTTTCTCAAAAAAAAAAAAAAAAGGAAAAGCGGAAAGGAAAAAGTGAAATTATAAGTAATTTACTGTCACGGCTGTATAGTCACAGTAGGAAGAACAAGCTTAATGTGATATGTTTATTCATTATTAAGTAGAAACCCATACCTTTCATTACCAGTGCTCAATGTGTGCACCGTTTGTGGACATGGGATGAACTTGAGTACCGTTTAGATGTGGTTCGAGTAACATACGATGCACAAGCACACATTGAACTTTGGTAATGAAAGGATTTGCTTTCTGTTAAATAACATGATTAAATGTCTCGCATGACGTTTGTTTTTCTTACTATGACGATACAGCAATAACCTATCCATTTCATTTTTCTCTCTCTCTCTCTCTTTTTACGATGTTATAAAAAAATTCTCGAACCTGTGAAGTATTGTCACAAATTCTGTAAATAGTAATTATTTTTATGATTATTTTGTCGTAACCGAGCTAAATTTGGCGTTTACTAAATTATCTTTCATCTAAAATTATTGTAGCAACGTAACCTGTAAATAGTTTCTTGTAATGAATATACAGCCCCCGAACATTCGGCTGAAGTATACGGTCCCCTCATTTCTGAATGATAAAATTTGTGAATGGAAAGAAATAAGAAAGTGCAGAACGGTGTAGCATTTTCTGGAATAGTTGAGAGGTCTCTTTCGATGTCTATAAATAGCCGTGCTGCATGATAAAAAGTCAGTCTCGATTGAGAAGTTGTACTGAGAGTGTATTAGCTCTGTTTATTGCGACGCATTTCGCTGTGTTGTTTTTCGTATTTGGATGTAAATACGTGCGTAACCGTTGAGTTTACGGTGTCAATTGATATTTGCTTAATTGCTGATGATTAATTTAGCAATTGTTGACGATCTTTCCTGTACATAGTGTAAAATAATCTCTCGTGTTTTTTTAAGAACTGTGTCGTCCTTTCAAGAAAGTGGAAGTCGCACCGGATCCGTAACAATATTATAGCAGAAACCAAATATTCATAAGACAATTTGTTACTTTTCTATGAATTTCTAAAATGTGTCATAGACACACCCTAAATTATTGTTATAGTAACTATTTCGTTACAGTTTTTTTTGTCCACCAAACCTTCACCTTTATCACGACATATGCCTTTGCCTAGACTGTTTTATGACTTGATTTGAACTCATAAAGCAAAAGCTCAGAAAGCATAATTAGAGTAATTTGGCAGCTCGTTTTTAAAGCGTCCACTTCACATACCTCATATCAGAACTGATTGGTATTGTATGAAAGTATGCTTAAATACCACATTTTTTATTGATTATCTTCTACACTTCACGCACATGCAAAAAACTGCGAAACATTTGACTCACCCTTGTTCTAGGCCCGCGCATAATGTCAGTATCTGTCCGCGTGCTTTAATCAAGGAGATTGAGACGAGACGACTTTTTTTTATTAGGAGAAGATACGGTCATAGTATGATTCTTCCCATAAAATCTTGGATGTTTTTCGACTGTTTATTTATGGAGCTGAACATTTTGAATGCCAATCAATAACTTACCGCCGACGTCTAGCCGGCGTTGACAGAATACAAGTGCGCTAATGGCCGTATTTATTGTTTTTAAAATAACTTACGCAACTTTAAGTGCAGGAAGAATTTTTTTTCAGCAATAACTAAGTTCATTTATTCCCAAATGTACCAATACATCTCTTGAAATATTTAGTAGTGCTTCTACCTATTGTGCGTGCATATTTATCTTTAATTCAATCAATCAAGAATTTTACAGCTTTCGAAATATCTTCTGTTAAACTCATAATCAAGCTTGTCGATTTAAACAACTGTCTATATTTATGTTCTTCATTCCATTTTATGTGTTTTATCAATGCTTTCAGGGGCGGATCCCGAAATTTTTGTAAGGGGGGGGGGTCAAATTTCAGTGGTCAGTTAAGTGGAAGAAAAACAAAATATAATTTGTACTTTCTTCAAAATATCTTAATAACTTATACATGTATTCTAATAAAAATGTTGTCAAGAAAAATATGCATAGCAATTTATTCATTGCATAGTTTGCTATTGATATTTGAGTTATTTAAATTGTTTAAATAAATAAAATTACACATTTTTTACATTTAATGTGCCGAGAAAATTTCGTTGCAATGAAAACAACTAAGGCACAACATTGTTGCATTAAAATTTTGTACAACAGAGTTAAAATAAGTACAACATTTTTTTTTTTTTTTTTTGCAGACATGCGTTTCGGAGTTTGTATTGTAAAAGGGTCCTGGTTAACACATGGGCCTACTGGGTCGAAGTTCAGGAGCCATCAAGGTTTAGGACCTCTATTTTTTCGAAGTTACATTATATGCAATAGAATTTGCATTTATTAGACTTCAAGAGACAAGTCTAACAAGACTAAGTAAAAAAGGATTAACATTGATTACCTACACTAATTTTTCAGGACTACAAATTGACTTTCAACATTAATAATAATTAAAGGAAATGTAAAATAATAATAATAAAGACTGTTTCTCATCACAGGGGGGTCAGCTGACCCTTTGACCCTCCCCTGAATCCGCCCTTGAATGCTTTTGTTCTGTTTCCATCATTGACTGTTTACATAAATATGTTCTTAGTTATATCTGAATATATTTAATGTTATCTTGGCCTTTCAGGACCGGGACAGATCTCTCGAACGAAAAATTCGGGAAGTTAACTCTAAAAAACGGTTGTGGCATTGTTTTTTAGGTACCTTCCCCTCGAACTTTTCCCAGACTTGTGACTGGCAATTGTGGTAGTAGTATACTGCCGTGCTAAGAGCAAAAGTCGTATCTGTACCTTAGTTCAAAATGTCAAACTGCTGTTTAAAGTTGGAGTTACCATCCTCAAATAAATGAAAGTAAATGATCTAGTAACGCTGACGTCATCCACAATGAAACTCGCGCCACGGCATGAGAATTTGATAATATTTTTTGAAAATGTTTGACATGCAGGGAAAGGCTTTATTTTGACCAGGCTGAACTCGATCCGGTAACTTCACTATTTTACTGGTAAAACTGCCATTTTAGGAGAATGAAGAAACGAAAAATCGGTCTACAATGAGCGCTATCTACTAGAGTTTAGGTTTATTCACTGGAGTTGGGGTTAAAATTTCAACTGCCGAAATATCATCAAACAGGCAATTGCTTCGTTCAAACACTGTAAAAATGATTCAGAAAAGTTCCTGGAAAATAATGGGCAGTTGATGTGCCCAATTTTTCCCCGTAACATATCTCGCAAAACCAGGAACATTTTCCACTAAAATTCAGTAACCTTCCTGAAATTATAATGGAAGCCTACTGAAAAATTCAAAAAGCTTCCCGTTTAAAGAAAGTAGTGTCTCTGGAACTTTAGAGTTAACTTAGGGAAGTACGATGTAATAGCTTGGCACCTTCCTGATTAACAAAGGAAGTTTCACGGACTTACCCGCTCCCTTTGGGAGTTTAAGCAATCTGGACGGTAAGTAGTCCGTGGACGTATCCGCTCCCTTTGGGAGCTTTATCAGTCCGGACGGGCCGTAGTTGACTTAAAGCCGATACACTTTATAAATATGCTCAGTTAATCTTTATACTTGGAGCTAAAACATTTTTCAACAACAGTGGGAAGTCTGCATTTGTACAACTTCACTGTAAAAAAATTCCGAAACGTTACTGGTTATTTCCGTGGAACGTTTCGTGATTTCAGAGGTTTTCACCTATTTCCCCAAAAAATCAAGTATCTTCGCAAAAAAGTTTCCTGAATTCCTAAAAGATGCACGAATGCAGACCTTGCACTGGTGTGAAAAATATTTTTTGCTACCAGTTTAAATATTGACGGAGCGTATTTATTAAGTGCGTCGGCTTTAGATTGTTTGTGGCCCTTCCGGATTGACTAAGCTTCCAATGGGAGCAAATAAGTCACTGGATAGCTACAGCTTTGCGAGGCAGGAATTGCAGGCAAGAAATATGCTTGGTTCTTGTTTGCAGTTTTCGCGTAGCTTGGCCGTGGTTGCTCTAATATTTCTGGAGCTTTCTTGGTAAATCAGGAAGGTTCTAATCAAATAAATTACACCTATTTAATTTTTCTAGATAGTTCACGACTGGCTTTAATAGGGGAGAGTTCTTAATATTTCAGAAAGGTTACTGACTTTTATCAGAAAACGTTCCTGGTTTTTGTAAGGTATGTTACTGACTGAAATTGGGCACATCAGCTGCCTATTATTTTCCAGGAACGTTTCTGAATCGTTTTTACAGTGTTGTAGCAATTCAGGAAACTTTTTGACAATGATACTTGATTTTTCCAGGAAGTGGATAAAAACCATTGAAATCTGGAAACGTTACACGAAAATACTCAGTAGCGTTTAGGAATTTTTTTGCAGCGAATGTAGAAGCAATTTTCACCCGTCGTGCCTTGAAGGAAGATTTTCTAGAGTGTTTAATACAAATGCAACTTTTTTAGAATTTTTTAAAAAAATATTTCTCATTCACAAATGGCCATAAAACATTGTATTTAGGTAAAATATGTGACAAAGAATCACTTGGTGACCGTTGCTCAATTGTGATAAAAAGTGCAGTTACGACTTTTGTGCTCAACACGGCAGTGTAGTGAATATTACATTTGGCGTATTTAGAAGATAATTTTGAACTTTATCATAATTGATTTTACTTTTTAACAAAAGTACACATAGCAATTATTTCATTTAATTGTTTAGAAGTAGGTGCAGAAAAAAGAGTTATTATGATCTTTAATTGATTCGGTTAATTGAACTTCCGGTTAATCGGCATCCGGATAATCGAAATTCTAACGTGACGCCTTACTTCACCCATTTCATAAATTAAGCAACCAGTACGCAGCTATCTACGGGTACATCATAGAAATGAGAAATGAGGTGACAAGAATCATAGCTGCCACTAAATAACATTAGGAAGAGATAACCATCATCCTCCAGGTTTTGTTTCCTCCGAAGAGAAATCGTCTGCTGCATGGAGTTGTTAGGAAAGCAATCTCATGAATGGACGACGCCCTGAATGGTTGTATATAGTGGAGGAGAATCTCACGTCACCCTGGGGAGGGGATGTGAAAAAGATATCAGAGGAGAAACAGACGTATGGCTTATTGTTATGGAGGGGACAAAATCAGTTATTGTTACTCTAAGAGAGTGTGCAGCGTGGTAAAGCAGCTTTTTCTTTTCGTTTATCTTGTCCTGATACACTTATGTTTTGAAAAACACGAGATTGAAAATATGCGGGTTTAAATCAGGAATTAAGAAGAAAAAAAACTCAGTGTCGAGTTTATTAAGATTTTGAGAATGTACGTGGTGTCCCAAATGAAAGAATTTTACGCTCCTTATTATAAAAACGAGCTGATGTGTGCATCACATGACTTCCTTTTACTCCAATTCCATGTCATTTCCCCATTATTGGCAATTTTAATGTGATTCAATAGTTTACTCTCTAAATATCACCAACTGTGGCCAAACTGAAATCAAATTTAAAAAAAAAAAAAAAACCCTCCAAATTTGTCGCCAAGTTGGCGTCAAAACTTGGCGACCAAAAGACTGGCGATGTATCGCCAAGTATCCGACAAATTATAATACAACTTGAGTTTACATCGAAATTAACAATGATTTCCCCCTAAAAGGAGCAAAAGACCCCCTTAGGAACATCCGCATGCAACCAAAAGGGAAGGTGCACGACTAGACCCCACTTGGAGTCTACGTACCAAATTTCAACTTTCTAGGACATACCGTTTTTGAGTTATGTCAGATACATACACACATACGCACATACATACGTACATACAGACGTCACGAGAAAATTCGTTGTAATTAACTCGAGGGTCGTCAAAATGAATATTTCTGGTGTCTGCACGTTCCTAGGCATATATCCACGTGTGGTCGGGTCGGAAAAAAAAAAACAACAACATTCATTCGAGGATGAGAAAAATGGAAATTAAGGCCGACTTTTGAGGGAAATTTTTTTCGCGAATACAATACTTCCTTTTTTGTAAAAGGAAGTAAAAAATGGCATAGCAGAGTTCGGAAAAATTGCAAAAAATCACGTTTAGTTTTCTCATTCTGTATTCACATAAAAAAGTGCATTTAAGATTTTTGTATTTTTCTTTTAAAGCAGAACAAAATTAGACTTTCATCTGTTTTCAGGGAAAATTAGTTTTCCTTCAGAATTCCGTTCAGAGAAAATGCATGGTATTTTTTTTTTTTTTTTAAATATTAAGGCGTGAATGATATAATTTATTTTATAACAGCCTCGCCTTATTTCACACAAACAGAAGAACATGTTGGCTAATAATTTAAGTTGCAGAAGTTTGTTTATCATTTAATTACAACTTGAGTAATTAAAAAAAAAAAAAAAAAAAAAAAAAAAAAAAACCTTATTTTGAAGATGCAATGTTAAAATCAAAACAATTACTATATCTCGTAAACTTGAAGAAAAACAGCATTGCGTCGGAAGAAAAGCGTTTTAGAACGCTAAAATGGTGCAAAGAATATGAATCGCAGGATTGTTTTATTTGAAAAGTAATCTATATTTTAAGAGAGAGAGAGAGAGAGAGAGAGAGTTAATCTGTCGCAAAAAAGTATTAGGAACAGATATACATGCTTTTTTTCACAACGTTAAAATACCTCTTGACATTTTTTAAATAATGAAATTTATTTTAGAGGAGTCAAATGTTGGAAAATTATGAAGATCAAGATTTCTATGAAAGATTCGAAGAAAGAAGACATAGAGTAAGTCCGGCAATCTTGCCCCACCTAAGCAGAAACTTTATTTAAAAAAAATACAATGACGAAAATTAAAAAATAATACTTCTGGTCTCTTTTAACATAGGGCCAGATAATGTATAAAAATTAATATGACAAAAAATTGCGAATTAAATTTTTTATTGCAGAAAAACAAAATTACTACTTTGGGGCACATTACCTTGACAGTCAGACAATTCGCCCCACTACATCAGGTTAAATGCCCCACTTGAGGTAAGATTACAAAACTTCGCACAACAAGCAAAAAGTATTTACAGTTAATGGAATGAATGCAAATCAATAAGAATTATTATACAAGCAACGTAATAATTGCTAATTTACGCAAAAAACAAATTCTTAATGCAGTTTATTCAATTCAAATGCTTGCATTATTTAATTTTTTTTGTCATGTCGTATCTACGAGTATGTACAGGGACAAGATTGCGAACAATGCCTTACATCAGTATTTTTATTCAAAATTTATTGAAGAATCTGAAACTGTTTTTGAATTAAATTGTCCTTTTCTTATATTAATAAAAGTGTAGTGTTTTAAAAATGCATAAATCGTTGTTATAATAATTATATATTTTAGACGTAAAAGGACGAACGATTATTTCAACTCTCGTATAACACAGATTATTACATTGAAATTAAAATCAAGTAAGTATACGAACCATAACAATATATATATATATATATAACTAGTGGTACCCACACGGCTTTGCCCGTAATAGAAAAATTAAAAGGTATTTTGGTTCGCCTGTATATTTACAAATAATGTATGGTGAATTTTCTCGCCAATTGGCTTGTACTCATGTTACGGTTCCACGTTATGATAATTTCGTAATTTACTCGTTCATCTTATGATATTTTTTTTCTTAAAATTGGAATAGAAAAGGAACCACATCTAATTTTCAAAAAATCGCTTCGAGATGCACACCCCCATGCTACAAACTAACTTTGTGCCGAATTTCATGAAAATCGGCAGAGCGGTTTAGGCGCTATGCGCGTCACAGAGATCCAGACATCCTACAGACATACTCCGGAGAGAGAGACTTTCAGTTTTATTATTAGTAAAGATAGTAACATTTAGAATATATATTTAAAATTTAATTGAATAAATTGAAAGTTTCCAATCTATACATATAATAAAATAAAAAGTTTATGTGTGTGTATCTATGTGCGTGTCTGTGTGTTTTTATGCATTTCCAGGGAAAACGGTAAGACCTAGAAAGATAACATTTGTTACACAGGTAAAACGGTAAGGCCTAGAAAAATAACATTTGTTACACAGGGAAAACGGTAAGGCCTAGAAAAATAACATTTGCTACACAGGGAAAACGGTTAGGACACTAGAAAAATAACATTTGGTTCAACTTTTGCCGTAAATGTGCACCTCAGACCCCGATTTTTGCGAATTTATTTGGAAAAATGTTATTTAAAGTATGTTTCCAAGTATGTTGAAAATTTAATTTTAATATTTTTGAAAAATACTTTTATTTTGGACATTTTCCGACCTGTAGCGTTTTCTAAAACCATCCTGTAAAAAGTATAAAAGCTTCTGTTTTAAAACTTAAGTGCCTAAAAGTACAAAATAGTGCGCCAACTTCAAGGGGGAAAAAATAAAAAATATGCAACATTTTTTTTTTCTTCGCGATTCACGCTCGGTCGGAAGAAAAAGAAAACGATCTTCGCGGCTTCCAAACATGACGTCACAGCTTCGGTTGGATTCTGAATCGAATACCAATTTCCCCTAAATTCCCATGTAAAATGTACGGCATTAGATTTTTTTAATAAGAACTACATATTGTTAATAAAATAATGTTAATACCGTACAAAAATTTATGGCAAAAAAAAAAAAAACCCTTAAAAAATCGTTGGAAAACACATCAGCTACGATTAACCCTTTACTGAAAAATGTACGGCATTATGATTATTTTCTTTTTTAACCTTAGGTAAGCTCAAAAACTGTATAATATTATCAATTTACTTCTTCAGTCAACCACACTGAGTTAAAATTATTTTTTTTCAATTTGGGTCATTCCATACAAAATGAGCAAAATTCGCAAAAAAGTGGTGACCGCATGGTAACAGATTTTTATGAAATTCGGTATACAGGTTGCTTTTATGCCTATATAGAAATATCTAATAAATTTATTAAGTTAATATAGTTAACTTTTAACCGAGTTTCAAAAACGGAAAATATTTCAATTTTCTCATAATTAAGCATTTTATTTTTTAATCTCAATCTTTAAGGAATGCATTAGCTTTGATGAAATTAATACCGAATAATGTGCTCAGTATCATAATAGAAATACCTTACTTTTGAAGTTGTATTTTAATTCCTTTGTCTTCAAAATCAGTTTTAAATTTAGTGACATTTTGTAAACTGATGATTTTCCCCTTCACATAGACACAAAAATTCAAATGAGGGAAAATTCAGACAACTTTAAAATTTTACAAGAATATAGAGCTGTGTTTCTACTATTTGTTTGAAGAAGCTCGAAATTGGGTGTTCGATTTCCAAACGTAAAATAAAATTCAGAAAAATAGCATTTTCTTAGTATTTTATGGGTCAATCCATACAGGTTCGACGGATGGGTGCGCTCGACCATTTTTAATTTTTTTTGAAATTCATATCCCTAAAAGCTGCATATGAAAGATGTTTAAAACCACTTTTATTTTTTCTCTCAACTGGACTTTTGATTTTTTAGAGGTCATCAAAAGCGATTTTCGGAGTCAAAAATGGGACTTTTAGATATTTGCATTTTGGCTAAAATCTATTTGAATTACATTTATGACAGTAAATTTAACGCTTTGATGTAAAAGTGCATAAATTGGCATAAATTGATAGTCTTACATGCTGAGTTACTTTTCTGTAAGTTAATAATTAAAATAACGGCAACAGGTTAAAGTTCAGGGTCAAATGTAAAAATTTTACTCATTTCAAAGGGGGATAACTCGCGTAGGGGACGGAAACACAAAATGAAATACGGCAAAAACTAACCACTGGAACCATGCTTAAAAGAATATGTAACTGTTGCTGTGTGTTTGTGCACCCTTAATAGATTACAGCCCCTCAAAAATCGGAAAAGTGACAAAAATGACATTTTTAGATCCCTGTAGGGGATTGAACTAAAAATAAGATTTCTTGGGCAACTGAATATTCTATTCAAGTACAATACATGATATATATATTGCTTTTTGTATTTGGTTTGTAAAAGGATACAGGTCTTTGAAATTGAGCAATTTTGCTAGTCAATTCACATACTAAAACAGAAATAAAAGTGTGAAAACTTCATTGCACCTTCTTAAATTACGTATATTGTGCACTATTTAATATATAATACTGAAAAAAACATATTGTAATTTTCAAAATAATTATTTTAATTTTATAACTTAGAAATATTTGAACATGAATGAGTAGTTTATACTGTATGGAACCTGTATGGATTGATCCTTATGTGAAATTACAAGAATTCAAAAAACTAGATAAACGACTCAATGATGCGAAAGCAAGTATATGTAACATTTATTTCGATTTTTAAAGAATGTACATTTTAGCAAGTGCTTCATAAACATGCTTTTGAGAAAATGAAACACGAAAGAAATGGTTAGTTTTGCTTAACTTACAATAAAAAGAACTAACTAATGAAATTTTGCCTTAGTTCAATTTACTCTAGTAACAAAAATACGCTGATTCCAATGATTAAAATTTAGTAGCATCTAAAAGACACGTCAATATGTTACGTTAAAAAACTTGAGCAAATTTAGAGCATTCCCTCATCTTCAAAAAAACATCTAAAACACAGGAAAAAATGAAATTTTCGGAAATTTTCGATTTTTTAAAGTACGATTTCGTCATCAAGAAATTCATAATCAATTACTAAACTAGAGCAGATAGTTAGTTATAGATAGTTTTTCAATCTGAATCATTTTTACTGTTATGTTTTCATTAAAAGAGTTAGAGAATGATTTGAAATCTGAAGTAAATTGGCAAAATTTTAATCTTTGTTAATATCTCAGATTCAAAAAAAAAGATCCGAATAAATTTTACTTTGCTCTTTCCCAATAGAGATTTGTTTATATAATGCGGAAATATTTATTTTTTAAGTGTACGTTTATAACTTATGGAGTTATTGAGTCACAAACTGGCAGCAATGAACTGTGAAAATTTAGGCTTAGCGTAAGCATCAACTTCTAATTTCAATAACAAAGCAGCAGTTTTTAAACTTCCTTACTTTGCATTCCCTCATAGATCTGTATGGTTTACCTAAATAAAAATTTTCATTCAAATCTGTGACATGTCAGTCACAGCTGATTTGCTCATTCCGCATGGAATGACCCATTTATCAATTTTACCTCATTGCTTAAAATTAATTACTTTATTGTTGTACCATTTATTTTAAACGGCAGAAGTATAGAAAGATAATATATTCCGGTCTGTACTCAAAAAACTTACTGCAGTACAGAAATAAATGAAACTAATGTAAAAAAATTAATTGTTGTTATCAAATTAACGTTTTTTTTAAATAATATCATTATGGACCATAATTTAGACGTCATTATTTTTAAAATTTATTTTGAATATTTAAGAATATTTCTCAACTAATGCCGTACATTCACAAATGACCTGCAACCCTCGTTCCGAAAGGAGGGGTTGGCACCTTCATATATTCATCCTCCTACCAATAAATTGGTACGGCATTGAAAAAAAAAATGAAATGATATATAAAAAGAAAAGAAAATATGCTAATGCCGTACATGGTAAAATCACTGAAAAAGTCCGTAAAATAATTGAAAAAAGAAAACTTCCGAGCCTTTCCAGACCCATTTTTTTTCGTACGGCAGTCAGTTAAAAAGGACTTTGAATTGATTACCTTTAAAATTAACTACAGTAACCCCTCGTTATATCGCGTTTTTCGGGGGACAAAGAAAAAGAGCGATATATCCGAAAGCGCGATATAAAGGTGGTCATTAAAAATAGTTAGAAGTTCAATACACAAGTAAATTAGCATTCGTTCTTTTTGACAAGATTTTCTAATGGTTCGATGTCGCTCACGTATGTACTATCACACCTAATGAAATTTAAGCAAGATTGAAATTTAAGTAAATTTTCACCGTCAGAAAGTTAAAAACATCAAATGGCGAATGAAGACGATCTTTCTGAGCTACCGCGAGACAAGAGGACCGCATTCTAATACCCTCTTATTCCCAATAGACTTTCTAATCCGCTTGACTTGCTGTAGAATGAAAGGATGGAAAAAGTAAAAGTAACCACATTGTTTACAGAAAACTCTTTTGCCCGCCCAGATTGTACTTCCTTTCTTAATGTTTCTTTATGCTTTAATGTTTCGGGAGACAGAAGAAAAGAGCGATATATCCGAATGAGCGATATAACGAGGCGCGATATAACGAGGGGCCGTGCAAAATCTTTTTATCCTAAAATATCCTCTCCCGATGCGTAACTTCGGGCCACCGGTGTAGTCGCCACCCAAAATGTAGGGCGTGGTACTTGAACTCTTTTTTACCAGCTATACTACGGCTTACAATAAGATACCCGGTGGGTCAAATGATCCCTCCATTTTTCAACCATTCTTGCGTACTGTTTGTTTAAACAGATCAGACATTCTTCTTTTTTTTTTTTTGAATTTGGGTTATATATATTATGTATACATACACACATATGTATGTATCATTGGAATTGAAACATATTCACACTATACTTTTTGGTAGGAATAGAAACCGCCTGCAGAAGAATGCTGTTACGGGATGGGACGGTGATAGAGGGAATGGAAGCAATCTCCGGGATTGCCGCCATTCTGAGCGCTGCGCATCGAATTGCCCCCAGGGAATGGCAGAAAAAGCTATCGTCTCAGTTTTGTTCATAAATTTGTAGCCACGTACACTGTTCAAACTATAGGTTGCATTCGGCACCTTGCAGGGGTGAAACGCTTGTTCAATAGCGGCACCCAATACGGAGCCGAAATGGCACCTCTTACTTGGGTGAAAAACAGGCACCTTTTGAAAGATAGGCAGTGGGGTGAAAAGAAGGAACCTTTGGAGAGAAAAATGTCACCTTTACTGATTTCTACCGTAGATTTTCCTCCCCCTCCCCCATATTGTGTGCGTTTTTGAATATAGTTGTGTAATTCTTTTTTTTTTTTTTTGAGCAATCACGATTGCTTATTGTTCTCACTTGACTGTTTTTGGCATAGACTAATCATAAGAGTAGACCGAGCTTTCTCATTCTTGCTGATGAAGAAAATTGGTTCATAGATGTATCATGTGACTAGTGGAAGGGCTTGGCGAAGACTTTGGCAGCATGGTTGCTAGATGGCAGCATTATCTATAGTTTGGCACTCGACATGTATTTTAAGACAATGTGTTTTCATTAAAAAAAACTTCCAGATGCAGAGATTGAACTGTTTTTCTTTTAGTTATGCATTATTTTGACATTAGTAATAGTTTTTGATCAGTTTTCGGTAACCTTTATTTCATTTGGAGCTGTCAGCGTTGGCGTGAACGAAATGCCGTAAACGTTTTGCGTTAACGCAAAAATGTACTAATCGGTATTTTAAATTGAAATTGTAGAAAAATCTTACCGTTTGCTGATTCTTCTTGGTCGCTTGCATCTTTTATTGCTTAGAGAGTTACTGAAATTGACAAAAGAAAATGCACAATACTATCTAAACGAAAAACTCACTATATTAACAAAATATTTACAACTTAGAATAACAAATTTACAAATCGGACTCCATAAAAGATCATTCTTCCGTGTTCCATCAATTCTATTTATTTTATTTTTCGCTGATTCGCAATTCTATTTATTTTATTTATTGATCGTCTGCTACGATTAACGCCCGCTGTTGCTAGGATATCCACCAGTCACATGGTTTGGTTTATGAGCAGCAAAAGGGTTACCATAGCTCGGTCTACTCTTATTATTAGTCTATGGTTTTTGGCGTTCCTTTGATTTTTCCCACCGCCACCCTCCGCACCATCACTGCCGACGGGCTCCTCACGATGCTGCACCTCTAGCGAAAGCCGTCTCCAGGTTGCATCCATGTCCTACACACATGCGCATACATACACAACTACACACACACATACACCTACACACACATACACCTACACGCACATACATCTACACACACATACCTACACACACCTACACACACATACGCACAACTACCCACACATTCATGCCTGCACACAGACACAAACACATATGCCTACACACACATACACATACCCCCCCCCCCCACAGACACAAACACACAGCCTACACACACATACACATAACCCATACACACAAACACATACCCCCACACACAAACACACACGCCTACATACATACACTCGTGATTGCCAAAAACATAATTTGAAATCAAGATGTCAAGATTTTTTTTTTTTAAATTTTGTTTTGATTCATGATATTCTACGTCTTGGACATTTTTCACATTGCATGAATTCAGTACTGGAAATAATTAAAACTTGTAATTACAGCATTTGATCATATTTCAGAGTTTTCAACATAGTTAAGAAGTGCTCATTGCTTTAATTCATCTGATCGTGTTCTATCTCAGTGTTTCTCAACCTCTTTTGAACCACGGGTCGGTTAAAGCAAATGAAAAACATTGCGGACCTGTGAAATTTTTATCCTTTTCTTAAAAAATAAATAAAATAAATAATAATAATTATAATAACTCTCGGGCTGATAAAAACTTGTGAACAAAAATATGCGTGCTGATAAGTTTTTTTTTAAGTCCCCCCCCCCTTTTTTTTTTACAAAGTAATATTAAAAATGAATAAAATAATAAATATCTACCTACTTTACTTGGTATCAAAGAGTTGTTACAAATATGTTTAAAGTTAAAGACGAATAATTATTTCAATAATCATAGTTAAGTTAATGATCATTTGTGAGAAAGAACCGCACCGAAAGTAAAGTGTAGAGGTACTTGTGAAATTATTTACATGAAGAGTCAAAAATATTCTGGGATATTAAAGTTACGGAAAAACAAAATCGTTTCTCGAACTTTCGAAATTTCAATCAAGAGTAACAATAAAATAAAATGCACACATGAAATTTTTTGGACAGTTTAAAAACCTAAAGAAATTCCTAACGCTATCGAAATTTCGAAATATTAACCGCTAACAAGAAATGTTTCAAACACTTGAATGAAAAAGAAAAAAAAAAAAAAAAGCTAGCCGGAGAGAGAGATTTTTTTTTAATTCTTTGTGCTTGCTGTTTTGTAGTAATCTACGAAGCACAAGAATCATTTTTATTTAGGTTCCCACTTGTTGATTATTGATAATCTTATTGCGGTTATTATTTTGGTGATCAAATGTTGCTTATCGAGTAATCAAGAAAATAATGATCGATATATTTAGTAGCGTTTTGAATGATGGAAATTTCACAACCGTAACGGTAAACTGAAACTAAACAACTAACGGCACTACGTTACCGTAACGGACTAACGGTAGCTGAAAAGCAGTAAACGTACTTTTAACTATGTTTGAAAGCCCTAAAAACTACAAAGTGATCAAAAGTTGTACTTACTTGTTATTTTAAAGAGTTATCCTAGAAAGTTGAGATTTAATCCAATAGTGTACTTCATTCAATGTGAAAGACATAGAAGGCCACGCATAGATGCAACCTATCATTCGTCCGCCATATTGAAGTGGTTGAATGGTGAATGTATGCCGGCAGCGCATGCGCCAGCGAGTGATTCAGCGATTGCTTGCTGTTTTGGGACCCCTGTCTGCGATTGTCTGCTGTTTTCGCAACCCTGCTCTATTTCCTGGTCAGCATGGCACCCTTGGGCACCATGCTTTCACCTTAGGGGGAATATATTCACTCGTCTGGAACCCCTGGTTATAACTGTGTAGATATTTTTCAGATTGGCTTGAGTTATGTTGTTATTGTAACAGTACGAAATAAAATGTACACAACGCACTAGCTAGATTTAATCTCTTACTAATCAATCGACATGTCAATTAGCCAAAAGTCAATTTATTGCTTAGTTGTGTGTTATGTACGTTGTGTTTCATATTGTTGTTTTGTTGCATAACTGTATTTACTACTTTCGTATGATGTTATTATTTGAGTTACATTTTTTTGAAAGATCTTCTGTCCGCAAATAATTATCGTTAGATATACTTGATTTCATGTTTACAGTCAGAGTTGGGGAGTGAAAGCGAATTGATGTAAGTTTACTATTTTAAATTTTGAATAAAACTAGCGTAACGTTCAGACTGCAGATAGGCTTTTATAAAGGCTGTAAGTCACGTGGTGTATCAATTGGTGCTGCAATCGTTTATTTTTTTCAGTACTATTTACTGTAATTTTTTTCTGTACTGTAAACACATCATTTTACAATAATATTTACTATAAAAGTTTCCTGAATTTTTAAATTGTATATAATGCCCTTTTTACATCTTCCCTGAACAATGTTTCTTCATCGAATAAGCATTTTTATGCACACTTAATAATTAAATTAATAAAAATTTTGACTGCCTATCCGTTAAGTACGTATTACTTCCATTTACTTTATTCTGAAATGTTAATTATTGCATTTATGTATTGCATATATTTATTTTTAAATCTCCACTGCAGTAATTATTAAAATTAAGCCTTCATTAATTTTGTGTTAATTTTACCTTTCTGCACAAGAACTATTTCTTGAAACAGATTTACATAAATTTAAGAAACTACGAGTTTCTTGAATTGAATTTAGAAAGCAAATGATCACGCCCAAAACAAAGACAGAGTACTTATACAAGAAATATGAGAAAAACGAGAATATTTCAGACAAGCACTCAAGAAGTTCATCAAAATACGATTAGAATAATACGAAAGTAACTAAAACCTAATTATTCAATTTTGTAAGGAATCGGGCGTTTCACACTTGAAAAATATGTTTGCTAATAAAAAAAAAACCACTCCTTTAAGTATTAGTTTTTTAAACTCGGTAATAATTACGGATAATTTTATGCATGAACATTAAAGAAATTTACTTTTTCTTCATTAAAAGATCATGAAAATACGAAAGTGATGTTTTCAATAGTCGTGAAATCGAGGAGGAAAACGGCTTTTTATGCATTAAGTGAGTTAATATAATTATCAAATGCAAATTGCAGGGACAAAAAAAACTACAATTTGGATAACTAAAAAAAGTATTTTTTGTATGCTGCTTTTATCCTCTTCTTAAGGGAGCATCTCGGGATTTTACTTTTACGTTTAATTAAATTGAATATGAAGTAGAAATAATCTAATTTCTTTTTAAGCTGGAATGTCGACTGAAATGCACATCTCATTTACACTCGTAATTGCGAATTAAAATTACACCCCTTTTGCGAGTTTTCGGTAAAGGGATTTTTTTTTGCACTCGAATCTTTTGCTCTTCTGACGCAATTAAATTATACTTTGAAAATGTAAGGGGAAATCAAGCAAAAATATTTCTTCAAAGAAGTGTTCGTTTAAACTCACAAAAATATGATTTTCGTTTTGTTGAATGAGTTTTGGAAGTTTTATACTTCATAAGTACTTATTTCTTTTTCAGCAAGTGTGATTAATTTTCCAAACTAATATCGTCGCCTCAGAGCAAAACTCAGACATCTAATCCCAGAAATAACACTAAGATATCCTACTGTTGCTCTGAGGCGACGATACGTAAATTAGTAAACGTAAAATTGCAAAATTAGATGGTAAATTCATCAGATGATTTTGATTTTGCATTTTAAATTCCCTTTTGAGCACATTATTTTGCGTGCAAGCAGCAGTTTATTTATTGTAGTAGGGAATGTGAAGCAAAGTGAAACAAAGATAACTCACCTTTTACAAAATAAGCAAATTAGAGATTTGTTTCGAAAATGGCAGTACGAAAAGGCAGGATGGGGTATTTTGAATAAAACTTTACGTTGAAATATTATTTTTTATTTTATGCAATAAATTTACCTTTATAAAAAAAGGAAAGCTGTTTTTTTTTAATGAGGACAAGTGAAAGATAAAATATTTTTCTAATAAAATACTTTCTCTTTCATTATAAAAATATTTTTGATCAAATGAATGAACTAATAAAATTATGAATGAATAAATGAATAAAAAAGAAAATAATAAACGAAAAAAACAAAAACAAAAAAAATTAATTTGAATTTTGACCTATTGAATTCAAATTATGCTTTTCGCAATCACAAGCGTGTGTGTGTATGTAAGCGTGTGTGTTTATGTGTGTGTGGGGGGGGGGGTGTATGTGTGTTTGTGTGTAGTGGGTAGGTGTATGTGTGTGTAGGCATGTGTGTTTATGTCTGTGTGCAGGTATAAGTGTGGATAGTTGTGTGTATCAGTGTTTGTGTGTGTGGGGGTGGGGATATGTATGTGTGTGTAGGCATATGTGTTTGTGTCTGTGGTGCAGGCATGAGTGTGTAGGTAGATGTGTGTATGTGTAGGTGTCTATGTATGCGTGTGTGTATGTGCTTGAGTGTGTGTATGTATTTATGTATGTCTATGTAGGCGTATGTATGTGTGTGTATGTATTTGTGTGTGTGTGTACGTGCGTGTATGTATGCGTGTAAGTGTAGGATATTGACGCAACCTGGAGACGGTTTTCGCTAGAGGAGCAGAATCGTGAGGCGGAAGGTCGACGTGATGCTGCAGAGGGTGCTGGCGGGAAAATAAAATGATAGGACCTCAAAATAGTCAAATGAAAGCAATAAGCAATCGTGATTGCTCAATAAGCAAATAAATAAATTTATTAATATGTGAGAGAAAATAAATGAGTGAATAAAATGGTACATGAATAAGAAAATTTAGTGAATAAATAAATAAATAATTGAGTTATTCAATGAAGGAATGCAAATGAATTAGTTAATGAATGAATACGCAAGCGATTTAATAACAGATTGAATAAGTAAACGAAGTGAACTATTTCGCTTTGCCTTATCCACTTTGCACCGCACGTACTTGACTAATTGAACAAATCATTTAAAATAAAAATGAGCTTAATATTAAACGAATAAATACTGCCCCGATTATTACTAAGTTTCAATTGCTATTTAAATTGTTAATATAATGAATTTTATCATTTCATCATAACAAAACTAATTTTTGGCGCAAAACAAAACATCTTTAACAATAAGAATCAATTTTCGAAAACTGATTGAGTTATCATATGCTCTGATCTTGAGGGGTACTTTTCCTGATGTGAAGAGATTACATGGTTTTATTACATAGCTAAAATATTACCCGATACGTAGCGCTACAAATAAAGTAATTGTTTCATCATTTTTTTTTGCCCCGTTATTTCACTTTCCCTACATTCCCCAACTTCTTTCTATGTTATGGTGTTGTATGAACTAACTATTGCATCATTTTTTGTTTACTTTAAATCACTAACCCATGTTTTAACCAGTGAAAATGGTGAAAGCGTAAACACAAGAAAACTCTGGATCAACAAACTTGGATAACGTTAATTATCAAAGGTAAAAAAAAAAAAAAATTGTTTGTGTGAATTTGACCTAAAAAAAAGGATATCACAAACAGCCGTAAAGTCACAATCATGATTTTTCTTTCGTTTGGCACCATAGGTAGAGGTATGAAACTGCATGTGGCTACTATCAAGTCAGTTTTATGAACAGGAGAGTGCATTTTAAGTTAATTATTATTATTCTTTTTTTTTCTTGTTTATAAATAATTCATATCGACATTAAAATGAACAGCTACATTCGGCAATACTAACTAAAAATAGGGGCATTCATTTCATGTGGATTTATATCAATATACGTTGTATTATCAACGAGAACAATTTCTCATAAAATTACTACAATATGTTACATTTTATTACTTTCCATAGTTAATAAAATGACTTGCAAATAACTAGCTGCATTACCCAGCTTTGCACGGTCTACCACAAAAATTTCAGTTATATCACGCGATGCAGGCTCAACAATTAGACCAAAACAAAAGAAAAAAAATAGTGTAAAATTTCCTATCAGAATAATAACAGCAGTCCCTAAAAATCACTTTTTTAAATTTGAACATAAGTTTCTAAAAATTTCTTTTCAAATGAGGAAACTTCGTGTACTAAGATTCAAAAAAAAAAAAAAAAAAAAAAAAAAAAAAAAAAAAAACCCTTAAAATTCCAATTTCCGTCAGATTTTACCGGGCGCTGCTTGAGCTATCGTGATTGTTGCAGGGATCTCTGCTGCGGCGGAGAAGGGGGGGGGGGGGACGTGAGCCGTGAAGCATGTCTTTCTTTTCTTGATTAAATGAGGAGAAATATAGCTATAGGGGGTCATTTGAATAATGGCAAAAGTCCAAAAACAGCGTCCACAGACCCTTCCAATCCTTATTAGAACTACGACTACAATCCCCTAAAATTCCCAGTGCCTTCAGGGGTGCAGAAGTACCTCCCTGCCAAATTTAGCCGAGATCCAACGTAAACTGCGGATTTCCATTGGGAACGTACACACAAACCTACATATCGTTGTCGCAATTGATCAAGGTTATCCTTGAACTTTTATTTTTGAACTTTTCCTTGTGCCCATCGCTTTTCGGATCTGAAGTGAACTGAGCGAGAGATAAAAATAAATAGAATTGATGGAACACGAAAAAATGATTTTTATGGAGTCCGATTTGTAAATTTGTTATTTGAAGCTGTAAATAATTTTGTTAACATATTCAGTTTTCTTTTAGTTTGTACTGTGCATTTTCTTTAGTCAATTTCAATAACTCTCTCAGCAATTAAAGATGTAAACGCCGAAAAAGAATCCGCAAAGGGTACGATTTTTACTTACAATTGCAATTTAAGATACCGATTAGTACAATCGTCGCCTCACAGCATTAATAGTTTATCTTACTGTTATTTCTGATGTGAGATGTCTTACTATTACTCTGAGGCGACGATATATCGTCACCTCAGAGCAACAGTGAGATATTTTAGTGTTATTTCTGGGATTAGATATCTTACTGCTGCTCCGAGGCGACGATTTATTCTCTATTTTATTAGATACTCGTAGATTGCAGAACCTTTAGAATGTGATTTTTTTTTGCATCCTGAAGTAAATACGTATTTAAGATGTTTAATGAGGTTAGCAGGATGTTTTTGCAATTCCACATACTTCTTTTTAAGCGTTGGAAATAAATATACTGCAGGATTTAAAAAAGCGACGTTTCAATCGTACAAATCAATGCAGATCTTTCCGAAAATTTCTAGTGTTTCATTGAGTCATTCAAATCTTAACAAATTTTGACTCAGTAAAAAATAAAAAAATCAATGAAGCCATTACGTGGACATAAAATAAAGGGCATACGAATGATAAAACAGTATTGAAATTTTCTCCGCAGTTCATTTTGGAAACTTTTTAAGCTCAACTTCTGCCAAGCGCTTCGAATTTGTAAGGTTTAACTCTGCCGTTTAGCAAAGCTTAATCACATTTATATTTTACTGGTTTTCTGTCAGCCGTACCGATGACAAGGAATAAAAATACTTACCTTGAAAATGAAGTTAAAGTCGTCACAAATTAAGAAATAATAATAATAAGTGGAAATGATTAAAAATAATTTTAAATCTGAATGAAAAAACTTCAATGCTTCTTTTTGGTTGTTCTGCCATTTTTTGAAACAAAACTTATAAAAGGGGAAAAAATAATTTTGAGCCAACTGGATAGCCGACAGTCCATGGTTGCGTTCGACGAACCTCACCGGTCGACCGGTAAGTAACTGGTTACTTACCGCAGCGTTCTATGATCAACCGGTTACCGCACCGGTTACCATTCTAAGCTGTTGATTGGTTGAATGGAGCACGTGATCATTAGCTGTCACGTGATTAACTAACCGGGCGCTACCGGTCGTGTTCGTCGAACGTAAGCCATGAGTTTAGACTCGTTTTTCTTAGGAGATGATGTACACACATTTTTTTAAAAATATTTCTTATGATATGTTTTCTTAAAATATATAAATAATTTATTCATTAAATATAAAAAACGAAGCTGAAATCTCAAGATTCTGAACAGTTTGTGTCTATATTTTTTACAATATGAGAACTATAGCCATGATTCAGAGCATCCCGATGATACTTTACTGGATTTTTTTTTTTAAACTTTGTTACAAAGTTAAATATTGGAATTATGGTGCTAAAGGTGTATTAAGATGTTCAGAAGAAAGTTTTTTTTCGAAATTAAAACAAAATAAATTTTTTGAACAGAATACAAGTTATCTTCTTCTGCAGAATCCCCTATATGTATGTTTCGCAAAGCTTCATGTGTTTGAGAATGTCGATTTCATATTATTCTAAGACAAATAAAATTTTACTACTTGAACAACAAGGCATTTTGGCAATATTTGTCTATGTTTCAGAACATTTGACAGGAAGGATTTCTTGTTTTTTTACTTCCTTTTACAAAAAAGGAAGTATTGTATTCGCAAAAATATTTTCACTCAAAAATCGGCCTTAATTTCCATTTTGCTCACCCCCAAATGAATGTTGAGTTTTTTTTTCAACCCGACCACACGTAGTTATGTACCTAAGAATGTATAGACGCCCGAAATATCCATTTTGAAGTTTCCCGAGTTAATTTCAACGAGTTTTCTCGTGACGTCTGAATGTACGTATGTATGTGTGTATGTGTGTATGTCGCATAACTCAAGAACGGTATGTCCTAGATAATCGAAATTTGGTACGTAGACTCCTAGTGAGTTCTCGTTGTGCACTTCCTTTTTTGGTTGCATTCGGGTGTTTCTAAAGGGGTCTTTTGCACCTTTTTGAGGGGATGCAAACTCAAGTGGTGGCATAATTTGGCGGACACTTGGCGATATATCGCCAGTCTTTTTTTCGCCAAGTTTTGTCGCCAACTTGGGGACAAATTTGGCGTTTTTTTTTGTTTTTTTTTTTGAGCAATCACGATTGCTTATTGCTTTCATTTGACTGTTTTTGGCGTGCTATCATTTTATTTCCCATCGGCGTCACCCTCTGCCAGCACCACCCGTCGGCCGGCCTCACGATGCTGCTCCATGACCGTCTCCAGGTTGTGTCCATATCCTACACACACACGCATACATACACGCACCTACACACACACACACAAACACATACACATACACAAACACCACCATACACACACATACCCCTACACACATACAGACGCAGAAACACATACAGACACCTACACATATACACAAATACACACAACTACCCACACATTCATGCCTACACACAGACACATACACATACCCCGCCCCCACGCACACAAACTTTCATACACAAAACTACACACACACTCAAGCCTGCACACAGACACAAACACACATGCTTACACACATACACATACCCCCCCACACACAAACACACACGCCTACACACACACACACACACTCGTGATTGCGAAAAACATAATTTGAATTCAAGATGACAAAATTCAAATTAACTTTAATATTTATCTTTTTTCTTTTCTTTTTTTAACTCTGGTTTCAATGTGGCCATTGTTGGTGATATTTAGAGAGTTAGAGAGAGAATCACATTAAAATTGCAATAACAGGGAAATAACATTAAATTGGTGTAAACGGAGGTCATGTGATGCACACATGAGCCCTTTTCATTTAAACCTCACTGTTTCCACCTATATATTTTTTAAACTAGAAACCATACTTAAACTTTAATATGATTCTTTTACATATTTTACTTAGCTGAAACAAGAAGTTGAAGCCTACAAACATTTAAAAGGTTAGGAAAAATAAATACCTTTGTCCTGAAAAGTAAAGCAAAAATGACAACGTCAAAAAGCACAAATTGCAGATTAATTGCAGTAATCTGCAATTTGTGCTTTTTGATGTTGTTATTTCTTACTATATTTAAAAAGTTATTTACTTTTATTTTTGTTAAATCAGGTACTAAATTTATTATAAATATTAGGTGTCAGAGAATACAGTACTCTTTTTAACCCCTTCAGACCTGGTGTCCGGTATACCGGACATACTTTTAAACAGCTGCTAATCATTTAATAATTGATTTAATTTGTTGATTTTTTTTGTAGTTGACTCTTTACATTCTGCTTATTATAATCTGTGAAATAATTTTTCGTTTTGGAATTGACAGCACTGACATATAAGGATTGAGAGATAGAGAGTGGCTTATTTTTCCAACCATGGATTTTCATCTGAAAAGCGAGGTTTTTTTCCTGATTTTTTTAAAAATATATAATCTTTAATTAATCGTTTCAAACGCTTATATTATGTTTTATAATTGTTTGTAGAACATTTTATAATGAAGTTTTTTCGGTATTTTATCGTTTTTGTATATGAAATATTGATTTCAAAAAATATAAGTCCGGAATATTGGACGTGCCATAACTCTTTTAATTTTTCTCCTACAAACTCAAAATTTTGTCTATAAGATACCCTTTACCATAGTACATTGTGTACCAAATACCAACACTTTTGGTCCAATATTTCATAATTCCGACTGAAGGGGTTAACACAGTATGAAATAACTTTTGGTCACTCCTGAAGTTCTTCATCTTGTTGAGTTGTGTGCTTTAACATTTAAGCTAAATATTATGTAATAGTTTACAAATATTTTAATCGAAAGCAGAAATTCGCAGACAATTCAATTAAAATTATTCACATAAATCACTCTTTTGTAGTAGAAGTTGTAAATTATATAAATAAAAAAATAAAATTATTAGTTCAAACAAAATTTTCAATTATTCTTGTCTAAAAAGTTATTACTTTAAAAGTTAATAACATCTGTTTTCATTCCGATACAATTAAGGAAATTTGAGCAGAAGTTTTGATTAGAAACTAATTAGTCTGCAAACTTTTTAAATTACTATGAACTGCGGATTAATTTGAAATCACGAAATTACGTTAGTTGTCTTTCTTTAAGATGAGAAGAATTGATTAAATTCTAACAAGTCCAATGATAACATAAAAATTCTGTATGAACCAAACTCTAGAGCTTAAAATTCATAATTACTTTTCGGCATTGTTTATTGTCAATTAGACGAATTATTAAATTTTCGGTGTTATGTACACGACGTGGAAAGATAGGTTTAATCTTTAATTTCTCTCAACTATATTTTCTTATCTACGAGGTGCGTGCTTCTGAAAAAGATTTATTGACTAAAATAAAATTTTGCACTTGATACAAGCAAGAAGCCCAGAGTTATACGAGCCTACTTTCCTGCTATAGAGCCTTTTATATTTCTCAATTGAGTGCAAATAGTTTTATATAATTTTTTTAATAATGGGGTCGTTTCCAAAATTTTAAAAGTATTTTTTTCTGAAAGAGCATGCTTAAAAACATAGGATCTGACCATTTTTAAAATAATTCATTTAAGTTAATATTAAAAAAAAAAAAAAAAACTTAATTCCCTGCGCTTTCATTGTTTACACTTCTGTCGTGTGACATCACAAATGATGAAACGTCATCAATGTTGCCATTCACAGAACAATTTAATTCGCATCTTTACTCACGTGTATAGGCAACGGTATGGTTGATAGCAAGCGTAGAGCGCAATTTTAATTCGCTACTTGATTATCATAACGTGGAACCGTGGTAGAAAGATGCGCCAATATGCATCATTTGTGACGTCATAAAGACCACGCCTTGTTTGAAAAATCGGACATTTAAAAAATTAATTGAAAAAAAAACTGTTGGGAAAATGAAAGTATTTTCTGGGTCCATGTAATTTTTTTTTTTGCTCATTCTATCCATTTCAATGTCTAAAAGTAGTACTTTTGACTGAAGGAAACCACCCCATTAAAGTAACTTTCGGAAAATAAACGTTTTTCAAATAAGTTAAAAGATGAGCGACAGTAAAACTTTGCCAAATTTATTCTTTCAAAGCAATCGGCGTTATTGCATTAGTAAACTCGAACTTTTTTCTTTTCTTTTTTTTTGCAATATGCTAGAGAGCAAAAATAGTAAAAATGGTGTATAGAACTAAATGCAAAACAAAACGTTACCATCTATATAAACTTTCGAACCTGAATGGGTGAAACAAGAAAAATATTTGCACAATAGTTTTCAATGGCGTCTAATTTTAAGCAGACAATGTCGGAATTGTAATGTTGTTTATTTTCGAGAAAAATATTTTACTTTATAATCTTTGCGAAAATTAAAATAATAATATTAATAACAAAAATAGTAATAATTTAGAAAGAAAATGAAGCAATAATCATTTTTGAAACAAAATTGTTTAGAGATAAATGTTTTTTCGTAAAAGAAAAAAAAAAAGATCGTTCAATTTAAAAAACAATTAACCAAGAAGCAAAGCAACTCCCAATGCACAAATGTGCAAATAATAATAATAATCCTTTTCGATATATAATTACATTCAAAATATCTGCCCACAAATTTTACACTTCGTAGTCTCACATATACTTGAACATAGATATAACATCTTCTAAGCCAAAACCAAATCTGAAGAGTCATCTAGGCGATGACGATGGAAAATACAAAGATGGCACGAAATCGATAGAGCGATCAGCGACACTGCTTTCTAAAGTAGAGTCACAGCTTGCTGAACACTTAAAGTTCTTTTTGGACTTGCTTACGTAGACATACGCAGACTGACCTTTTGGTTTTTTGATGAAAATAGTGTCCCTAAAACATTTTAAGTGGTAAAACAACGACGTTGATTTCGACAATAAAAAATGGTTGCTCGCTAAATTCAGATGCTTTGTAATAAATCGTTAAACATGCTTTTTTCAAAGTTAACGATATTACTTTCAACAATTGAAATGTCAGATTGGCTAAATCCAGTCGATTTGGAGTAGATTATTAACCCTATTTTTTGTTCTCTTAAAACTCGTGATATTGCTTACAGCAGCAATTGAACAGGCAGTTCACCAAATCCAACAGCTTTAGAATAAATTCTTCAAACTACATTTTTTAAAGTTCATGACATTACTTAAAACCACTGCAGCAGAAGGCTCGTTAAATTCAGATGGTTTGAAGTCAACTCCTAAGAATACTTTTTTTTTTTTCAAAATTCATAGCAGTGCTTTTAAACAATAAAAGAACCCGCTAACTAAATCTGGATGCGTTTGGGTAAACCGTTAACCAATATTTTTTCAAATTCATGGTACTGTTAGGAACCATTAAAACGGGAGGCTCACTAAATCCAGATGATTTGGAGTAAATTGTTAAACATACTTATTTTCAAATTCCTGAAATATCTCACAAATGTTGAAGTTGAATAAACTCCTTTGTTTTTGAAATAAATCGTTTCATGTACCTTTTTTCAAATTTCATGACATTTGCTTACAGCCGTTAAAACGGGAGGCTCATTAAATCCGGAAGTTTTCGAGTAAATTGAAATTTACTCGAAATCTTCCGGATTTCTAGTAAATTTTTTAAGAACTTTTTTGATATTATGTACAACCATTGAAATATTAAATTCGCTAAATCAGCATGCTTTGAAATAAATCAGTAAACATATTTTTTTCAAAATTCATGGCATTGCTTACAACCACTAAAATGTGTAGCTGCCTCAATCAGATGAACTTATACTTAGTCATTTAAGACACCTTTCTAAAAGTCATTGTATTATTGCGTACAATAGTCTCTAGTTCAAGAAAATATGTAATTAATTATTCTGGGTACTTTTCCGTGAGTTGTTAAATGATCTGCCTTAAATAGTCAAAATTGGTACAATATTACAAAAAATTTTTAGAAATACCTGTAAAAGACAACGACTCTGCATGTTCTTCTTTACTAATAATAAAGCTGAAAGTATCTCTGTCAGTCGGGATGTCTGGATCTCTGTGACGCGCGTAGCGCCTAGAAAGTTCTGCCGATTTTCATGAAATTTGGCACAAAGTTAGTTTGTAGTTTGGGGGTGTGCACCTCGAAGCGATTTTTAGAAAATTCGATTTTGTTCTTTTCCTATTCCAATTTTAAGAACATTTTCCCGAGCAAAATTATTATAAGATGAACGAGTAAATTACCAAGTTATCATAACGTGGAACCGTAACATGGTGTAAACCAATTGGCGAGAAATTCACCATACATTATTTGTAAATATACAGGCAAATAAAAAGGCCTTTTAATTTTCTACTACGGGCAAAGCCGTGTGGGTACCACTAGTACGGAAAAATTTTGTTAAATCGAGTGACTGAAAGAATTTTATCTACAAGGGCCATTCATTTGTGTAACTGAACATGGAATGTATAGTAATTAGCAGATTAAGATCGATAAAGCAACTTTCGAAAAAATATCACAAGCATTAATTATAACTGACTAAACTTAGCAATCATACTTTAATTGATTATCGTGCAAGTGTCTGAAACTGTTAACCGCTTCTCACACACTTGAATTAATGAACATAATTACAAACTATAGAAAAGCCAATATTTGTCAACTAGTTAAACGAATTTCGACGAGTAAAGTTACTGAATACAGTGAGTTATTTCAATTATGACATTATCAAAATCATGAAATTTTAAAAGGAAGACGTATAATTTTATTAGCTCCGTTAAAGACTTTAAATGACTACTGTAACTTATCAATCCATGGAAAAAGCAACTGTTGTACCTTATCAATGTATAATTTGATTTAACAATTTTAACAAAAACTAGTGACTTGCTAACCAAATTAATCTTAACTTGGACTTTAACGACTTTTGGTTATAGGGGGTTGTTTAGATTAATTGAAAATAATCACTAAATTTATAAAATTCTGCTGTTAGTAGCTTGAAACTCTTTTCCCGAAATCATTCAAACGAGAATTATTATGCAAAACACTATCTTGTAGCAAATGGTATTGGGATCATCGTCTTGTCTATTTTAAAAACGATCTTTAAATTTCGTCAAAATAAGAATCCAAATTTAATAGAAGTTCTTAAAAAAACACACCATGCATAGCAAACTTAAAGCAAGAGATTATATAAATACAGTAGCTATTTTCCCACCCTTGTTGTAGATGAGTAAATAAATAATAGTTATTAACAAAACTCTTACGAGGTAAAGTGTTTTTCAATACCACAATAAATCATCGAAATAAAAATCACAAAATAAACATGCTGCGGATCTCAAATTATTAGTGTTCAAAAAAATAATGATGTTCTTTTAAAGGAGATGTTAACAACATTAAAAACTAATTATTCATGTTTTTTTTTTATAATTTATCAAGACCTAAGCTTTTTTCTTGTTCTATTCGGAACATCTTTAGTGCATTATTATTTTCGTAATTTTCTTTTCCATATTTTCTTGAGAATTAAGGCAGGCACATTTCCGTGCAGGAGTTACCCATAATTAAAATTTGTTCATTTGCAGAGCTCTGATTTTTCCTTTGTCCTGCACAGGATTTACGAAGCAACCGCTTAAAGAGATTATTATGCAAATTAAACATTGCGAAAGAAATGATAATTATTTTTCTGATTAATGCGCACATACACTATTTAATATAAGACTGATTTTTTTTTTTTCATATTTGTGTTGTTTGCTTTTCGAAATACTTAATTACATACTTACGAAAAAAATAAAGTTCAGGGTTTTTTCAAATGATTACGGAACGAAATTATTTGCTTGAAATTACGCGTTTTAATTAGTTCTTTATGGAAAGAGATGGTCAAATGGTGTTGATGACGAAAGGTGTACAGTCAATACTTCTCTAGCATTCATCTTGTAGGCGAGAAGATTGACATCTAAAGGAATTCCAATGAAAATTATAAAACGGCTCTCGATAATTCGAAGCCTTATAAATCGAACATTCCTTTATTTCGAAGTTTTCATTAAGTCCCAAACTGTTGACAAGGCTCTGGGAACATCCTATTACTCGAATTATAAGTTGAAGGTCTCAACCGGTTCCTTGGGACTTCGAGTTATTAAGGATTGACTGTATTTGATTTTGAGATAAACTTTCTCTTCAGCTATTTTACGTCTTGTGGAGAAGCGTGGGAAACTGAGGTAGAAATTACAGCCACACTGTACCAGAAGCATCAGGAGTTCCATTCATTCGCTCTAAAGCAAACACCAGATGAAAAAAAGAAATGATATCCAGAGCATGGGTATCATTTTTCCCGTTACGGGCTGTGATTCTGTCAGGTTGAATATGAAATCAAGAAAAGCATCTAGTTTCAATATTTAAGTAGGCGAAATAAAACGAGGTACTGTCAAGGACAGATCCAGAAAGTTTTCAAGGAGGGGGCGGTTGATTTTTAAAATTTACCTCTTACTATGTATCTGATTTACAAATGCTTGAAGAGCGGGAGGGAGGGAGATCTGCAGCATCATTTTTATCTAAATTCTAAAAGAACTAATTAAGGTTTCCATTTCCGTGCCGAATTCAATCCCGCGGGATTTTGGGATTGTAAAGTGACAATCCCGCGGAATTGACTTTATTTTTCAAAAAATTAAATTTTTATGACAGAGAAAAAGTTGTGCATTTTAGAATGGACTGCTTTTATTACTTGAATTAATAGTCTTTTTGAATTCCGTACCACAATTGTAAAGTACAGTGCCCGCCATTTATTAAAATCACATTCGTTCTGAGGACATTTGATTTTATAAAGCGGCTGATTTTATAAACCGGAATACCTTAAAAAAACATTTAAAAAAATTTAAAGGTTTTGAAGTTTAAGTACTCGAAAAACGTAATGAATTATGTTCATTTATGAGTATTTCAAATACAGTTGTCATTTTAACTAAATATGAGAAACATTCTCTTATACTTTACAAGAGTCTTAAAATATTGATGCATTCTTGTTTGGTTGACAGAATTGCAGAGCAAAGATTCAATATTGTTTGAGAGTTTACAAAATGGAAACGTTCCAACATTACATTTTTCTCTTTGCTCCAGTTCATCGTATACCAACAAGCGCTTTTCTAACATCTACTGAAGGGACAAATTTGGCACTGTGACTTCTTCATCTTTTGAGACCGATTCCTTCACTTCTTGGTGCTTCTTTATCAATTTTTTACACGTGACGCCCAAAAGTTTGATTTTATAAAACGGCGAAAGTGATTTTATTAAAGGATGATTTTAACTTGTTTTGGTATTGCAAGGATTCTGTTCTATTAGATTTGGTTATAAAAATCGGCTGATTTTATAATCCAGTGATTTTATTAGTGACGGGCACTGTACTACAAAGTCAGATCCTAATCAGCAGCTATCGTTTGGTGAGCAAAAGTGTGCCGCTCGTATAGGATGGTAAAGGATTTTTACTCTAAAAATAATGCGCTTGATGAAAACACGTGCTGTGGCTCCATTGCAATTGGTTTTACTAAAATTAAGAAACTGTGGACAGTTAGGAAAAGATCCGCATTAACCTCATCACCTTCTGAAATAGATTTTCCTTTTCTCATCTGGGGGTTTTTGTTTAAGAACTGCAAATTTCGGACAAAAACTGTCTGTTGGATATGCGTTTTGCTGTCTCTAATTTAACTTGCATTGAGAATAACTTTGTTGCTTCATTAACGTTGTTCACTGTATCAGTGAATTTGATTCCTTACAGCAAGGGATGAATACTGCTTGATTTCACCATTTCACCAAGTTGCAGTCTCAGTAAAAGTGTTTTGATAACTTCGCTAATTTTACCTCTCACTTTAAAGAGGAATTCAAAAAGATGAGCAGCTTTCGGAGTGTGCACGGGGGGGGAGATAGAAGGGACACCTGTTGGCCCCGAGCCCGAGGCTAAAGGCAGCCGAAATATTTTAAAATGATGGGTGAAATATAGGGATAAACAATATGAATGGGGGGGGGGGGTCCGTGAAAGTTATTTGTGACGGCCCCTAAATTTCTGTGCACGTCCCTGAGCAGCTTAACTTACTGCACTGTCATAAGAGTCATCCTGTGTTTCATACAAGTTTCTGTCACCCCTTTTAAAATCGTGGCGAATACATAAATAAATTCAGATTTTTCATTGCTGTCTTCTTTGGAGTGCACTTTTTTTTTAACTTTTAGGTTTCCGTTGAAAGAGGTGTTCTAAAATTGCTCTTTAAAATTTCAATTTCGTAATAATTCTAAGGGAATGTTTCGAAACTCCCTCCCCCCAACATCAAAGATGGTCAATAAATTGCACTTTTGAGGACTTCAGTTACGAAAAATTACCGGACGAAAATCGTTGAACCTATCCTTTCCCCTTATTCGACCAGAGATGTCTGCAATCGCATCTTTAAGACTCACATTTTGCAAAATGCCAGGGGGAAGGCTTCCCGACTCCTCCCCTCACATCACAAAAACATGTCTGAAACTTCAATTCTGAAAAGTTTTCGGGAGGGAGATTCGAAACAAATTCCTTAACGCCATCAAAGTTGGCCTACACTTGCGTTTTCGGAATTCAAGTCGAAAAAATTACCAATGTTGGGGCCTCTTTTGTACTGTCCTGTTTTGCCACCTTCCGAAAAATAAGCACAGGTCCTTCTCCCTTGTAAAGAGAACTTGTAAAAATATGTTTTTTTTCTCTTTTGGTAGTTTATTCTGTTTCTTTAGGTCTATGTACTTATTTTACGTCCGTCTTGTGGAGAGACGTTGGAAACTGAGTTGGAAATTTCAGTCTCACTGTACCAGGATCAGCAAAATTTCTTTTTATTTGCTCTGAAGCAAATACCAGAGCATGGATTTCATTTTTATCATTTACGGGCTAAGATTTCGTCAGTTTGGAATATCAAATCAAGAAAAGCATCTAGATTCAATCTATAAGTTCATTCAATTCATTCAAATCAATTTGTTTTAACCAAGTGATTTAACAGAAACGCATTTACCATAGAATAAAAAAGAAAATAAATAAATAAGTAGCAGACATATGAATATATTTTGCTGCACTTTGTTTTCACCCTATGCATTTATCTGTGCTATCAAAATATTCTGTGTTGTATTATAAAAAACGTTCTCTTCATTTTAAGTGAATTTTCTTAAGTGGTTTTCAATAAGCTTCTAAAACTTGGTTCTTAGTAATCCGAAAATGCAATAAAGTTTAAAAAATGATTTAAAGCAAGATCAATTTTCCTTAAAATATTTCTTCATTTACAGCACTGGTGAAGAGCATGACGAAAATAAAGCATTCAGACTTATATTAGCGCAAATATTTTCTCCGACAAATTACTAATTGTATGCTTAATGCGCAAAGCTGACAGATTAAATAAAGGTTAATTCAACATCTTTTTCAAAGATTAAACTGCAACCAACTTTAAAATGTTTAACCCATTCTTATAAGAAAGTTATTGGATAAAGTCAAAGTTGACCAAGAATATTTACATATACTTGCATACATTTACTTAGCTGTCTTTATCAGACGAATTGCTCATTCATGTGTAGGTAAATTAAAAAAGAATCAATTGCTCAAGTGTGGAAAAAGCTTTAAATCCGCAAAACCATTTTAATTACAGACAGATTGATAATTCAAAAATCTTTGCATTTTTAGATCGTAAAGTAATTTTAATGAAAGTATTACGAAGACTTTTGAAGTATTGAACTAAGAGGACTTTCTTAATAAATTCTCGAGGTATACTTTAATAATTTTGGGAAACTCTTTTGAATTTTTGAAATAATAATGCAAGATATAAAATTGGAGTACAAAATTGAACGAAAGTTTCTTTGGTGGACGTTCACAAGTAAACATGAGGTTATTGAACTTCACTTTTGCAAATAATTGAAATTAAGATGAAAGATCTTATTTTACATATAATCCAAAAAGTTTACGTCGGATCTCGACCATATTTGCAGAAAAGTACTTTTGCACGCGAAAAGTGTTGTAGGGTGGCTTTTCAAACGTCAAAACAGTACCGAACCTTTCGAATTTTTATTTTAGAACCCCCCCCCCCGTTCTAAAATGGCATAAAATTACTTTTTTTACTGGAAATAATTATTGTATAGTCTCGATTGTAAGTTCATTGGAAAGCCGTAAAAAATACTCTTATAGCGGGTTTTCTACGACGGATTTGAAAACTCTAAAGGCCTAAATTAAACAGGAAAATAGTTATAAGCATTTTTAAGTTAGTAAAATCAATTTTAAATTTTATATTTACTGTTTGCGTGTGCTCAGTTTCAATAAGCGTAAAGAAATCACCGAGAAGAAATATCTATTGCCTTTTTTACTTGAGTGTGAACAAATAAAATTCTGACTTTTGTTTTAAGGCTTTTTTGTAGTGGGGAGAATTTAAAATATCCCCTTTTTGTCTGATTTTTCGAGATTTATTATTATTATTTATTTTTATTTTTTGTACTGACGGCAGACAATTATCAAGGATTTTAGTAGTACTAATGGAAACTTTTATTATTATCTTTAAACTAATATGGACGTTTAGATTTACCGTTAACGTTGTTTAAGATGATTGATGCTGCAGTTGATTTTGAGGGACGGACGTCGTTATTCTAATGGGAACTATTAAAGAACTTATTCAAAAGGGAATTTGTTGACGACACTTTCAATTCTGATGGAATCTCAAAGATATAATGTTGATTTTTTTTCTCATCCTGAAAGGGGGTTTTAGAACTATTTTCCTTATACAAATTTTATCCCCCCCCAGACAGACAGCCCCATTATTTTTGTGGGGCTGTTGACATTATTTGAAAATGTAACCCTTATTTTATTAAGCAAATTTAGAAGCTGATGCCATTGCTCCAGTGAAGAATTTTAGACAGTATTTTTCTTTTTCTGATGGAGAGTTTTGGAAACTATTGGAAGTTTTGGGGGACTGTATTCCCTTCTCTGATAGGGGTGTCTAATGACTGTAGTCCTTCCTCAAGTAAGGAGGTTTTTTTTTTGGAACAAATGTCGGGATTGTGCTCCGAATTTCAGGGGATTGTTGTCCTAATTCTATTGGGAATTTTCAGGGTCTGTTGAGGGTTTTTGGGAGTGCTGCCTTTATTATAATGACCCCTTTAGCTGTAATTCACCCTATTCATTTGGGTATTTGTATTTTAGGGGAACGTTGACTTTATTAACGAAGTTTTCTCCGTGGAATTGAAGTTTCAGGGACTGTCGTCATCATTCGGACAGGAAGTTTTGCATTCTATATTATTTCTTCTATTGAAACCTGATTGTTGAACACGCGTCAGTTGCCATAACTTTGATTTTGGAGGAAGACGATGTAAAGCTGGGCGAGACACAGTTAGCATAAAAATAAAACAACAAACTTTCCCCCAGCTAGATAAAACTAGCATAAAGCACAACTAATACTGGAAATCAAAGCGAGTCCTTTTCGGTGGGAAAACAGTAGAAATTTCTGGAAAGACCTTCTCTAATCTAAAAGGGAAACCCAGGAAAAGGAAAGGAAAAGTTGCAAACCCAGGCGACATTTTGAAATATCTCGCCAAATTTGTCAACAAAATCGATGCCAACTTGGTGATATCTCTTCAACTTATTGTCAAGTTCTTGTTGGGTTATTGAAATACCCTACAAAAAACAGAATTTTAAAAACACAACACAAATATAAATGGTTAAGCTTTACTGATGTTTTAATTACTAAAAATTATTTTTTGTTGAAAAGTACTCCAAACTTTCCCTTTTTTGGAAATGTTTTAAAAAGAAGAAATCCGTTTTTTCCCCATCTGCGCTAATGTTGCTATTTGACTTAAAAAATGAAGTCATATCGTCTTCAGTGTGTATGTTAATGGCTATTAAAGCAGCAGGGTTTCAATTTTATTCTTTTAGTGCTGCAGAAAATTGAGTTGATTATGTTGCCAAATGGAAGAATGCGGTGTTTAAGGATTATGGTAAACCACAACAATTAGTAAAAAAACGTTTGTTGATGTCTCCTGCTCATGTTTGTAGCATTTGAAGCAGATTATGAATTGTTATTATTAAGAAATGTGCATTAAGGTAAATAGTTCAAACATGTGAACATTGTTACTTATTGCCTCTCTTTGCCTTTTTACTTCCTTTTAAAAAAAAGGAAATAAAAAGGCACGAAAAAATTTTCACTCAAAAATCGACATTGATTTCCATTTTACTCACCCCCGAATGAATATTGAGCTTTTTTTCGACTCGACCACACATGGATAAGTGCCTAAGAACGTATAGACACGCGAAATATCCATTTTGACGATTCCCGAGTTATTTACAACAAGTTTTCTAGTGACGTCTGTATGTACGTATGTGCGTATGTATGTCGCATAACTCAAAAACGGTAAGTCATAGAAAATTGAAATTTGGTACGTAGGTTCCTAGTGGGGTCTAGTTGTGCACCTCCTCTTTTGGTTGCATTCGGGTGTTTCTAAAGGGATCTTTTGCCCCTTTTTGGGGGGAAATCATTGTTAATTTCGATATAAACTCAAGTGGTGTTATAATTTGGCGTACACTTGGCGATATATCGCCAGGCTTTTGGTCGCCTTTTGTCGCCAATTTAGAGATTTTTTTTTAAAAATCTGGTTTTAATTTGGCCACTGTTGGTGATATTTAGAGAGTAAACTATTGAATTACATTAAAAATGCCAATAATGGGGAAATTACATTAAATTGGAGTAAAAGGAAGTCATGTGATGCACACATCAGCTCTTTTTTTTTTTTTTGTACGTCTTACGACGATGATGCATGCTGAAGTCGTCGGAGAGTTAAACGCAATTGCCGTGCGATCATCGTTCAAGACAACTTTGAATTTCTATTCTACTCTATGTTTCTGCTGAAGATTAAGAAGGTACGGTGATTTACTGGTGAACCAAAAAACTTTCATACTATAACTTATGAGAATTGACAAAGAATTACAGCAAAGTTTCCAAGTATTATAAGCAATAAGTTAACATTTTCAGTAAAAATATATCTTTCATAAGATTTATAACATATATATATATATATATATATATATATATATATATATATATATATATATATATATATATATATAAGAACTAAAAAATAATAGTTCATTACGGTATTAGTTTAAATTAAGGCTTAAATCAAAACATCTTTTCTGCATTATGTTCGTCGCAAAGTTTATAAAGCCAGGACGTCCATTAAAACCTCATCAATTTGGTAAAATGCATATTGTAGGCTAAGAGCTTTATCATCATCGCAATGAGAAAGTCCGAAAAGTTGTAGGAGAAAAGTGCATCTTTGAGAAACGCTGTACTCCCCCTCCCTTTTTTTTTTTCTAAAATTACAATTTATAATTTTTTTTGAAAAAAGCCTAGCGTTAGTTTAAGAAATACTGTTGAATAAAGAAATATTAATATTATGAAATCACTTGACTTGACTTGATTTTCTTAAAATCTAGTGGCGCATGAGGCTGCACTATGACATCACTCCAGGGCTTAATTTGCATAGGAGCTGAAGGGAGCTGAACTCCTGCACTTCTTTTCAATTTTTATGCAAATTTTAGCATTTTAGGTGAAATTCGGACAATTTACGCGTAAAAATAAGTTGTGGCGACGACAGAGCTCCTGCACTTCATTTGATTGAGCTCTACGTCTACAATATGGCACTTAGAAAGTTGAAAACATTTGACAATTCATTTAATGAATGAATAATAGATGACTTTAATCATGCATATTTTTTGCTATTAGTGAGATTCGTTCAAAATCAAATAAATAGAAAAACTAAGCAAAATAAAAATGTTAAGTAAAATAAAAATATAAAGTTCTTTTCAGGAAAACATGGCAGCTTTTATGAGTTCAAAAATCTGTACTAAGTGTATCAACAAGCTTATACTGGTTAAATTTGTGGCACATTTAACCAGAAACGTCAGCTTTTCTAGGCATCCGTCTTACGGAATGTGCAAGATAAAGATTTACGAAAGCTTCAAGTAATAACGTATAGTGTTGCCATAAAAACAAGGTTACTTTAAAGCAATAAAAGAACTCGCCTGGAAATAAAATAACTTGGAGCAAACCTAATCTGGTAGCATTGGAAGGACTGCGCAGATGCTAAACACAGTATTACGACGCTGCCAGGTTAGGTTTGCCCCAACTATAGCCACTGCTCATTGAGTATCATGGACAACCAGAGTTGCATCAATGTGATACTAAGCGACCAAACTATGGCAAATGATGTAATGCGCTGAGGATTCTTACGGCTACCTTTCTGCGCAGGAAAAAACAAGATTCCTTCCAAAAAATAAGGTAATAAAGCTATGGGAAAATATATTTCTTCATTTTCTAAAACATATTTTTTTCTTTTGCCAAACCCTACCTTTTATCAAAACATTTAAAATTATTCCTAGCAGCAGAACACAGAGGGGGAGAGAGAGAGAGAGAGAAACCGTTTTGCTTCGTGCCACAAAAAAATTAAAATAAATGATTTCATTCTACTGCAATAGCTGGCAGCACTGGTCATAGAAAGAGAGGCCTGAAATGGATTCTGACAGCCAGGGATTTTTTTCTTCATCTCTCTCCCTCTCTTTCTTTCGCTCTCATACATAAATCAGAAATATATTTTCTGTGTTTTTACTTTTGTAATTAGTTGCATTAAATTATTGTATTTGATCCAAATTACTTTTTCATTAGTTATTTTAGATTATTCAATTTCGAAAGACAAAGATGCCAGAAAGTGTGCCTATAAGCTAATATAATAGCAAGAGCCCTCCTCCCCAAAAGTGAAAATTACCCCTGAAAACGCTCTCCTACTCCCCATGAAAATTTCAATGGCTCAGTCTGCGTCATGACCCCCCCCCCCCCCACTAGGTGTGCACCCCTGTAAAAGAGAAAAGAGACACAAGTTAAAAATTAAATACAGAATGCAGCATGCATTAAAAATAGCATTAAATAATGATATCATTGCTAAAGAGTTTCATTTAATTAATCGACCATATGCCATAGCATCAAATAAACAGGATCTATTGCAGTAATAATACAGGTTTTTAAAATATCATTTTAAAACATCACCATGTCGTACTTTTCCCCGTCTAACTAAGATTATCAGATAATTACCTTCATTCTGTAATTTTTTCTTTCAAAATTAACCTAGTGGTTAATAATTTGTGAAGTTACGAATTTTAATTCAATCAAGATAAGAAAGACCGATCAGTGAATGAACAGCGCAATTTCATTTTCAGAAACTCATAATGGAGTGGTTTCCTTCAGTCAAAAATAAAACTTTTTGTCACTGAAATTGATAGAATAAGCAAAAAGAATGACATGAACCCAGAAAATACTTTCATTTTCCCAAGTTTTTTTTTTAATTATTTTTTTTTAAATATTCGATTTTTCAAACAAGGCATGGTTTTGATGACGTCACAAATGATGCAATTTGGCGCATCTTTCTACAACGTTTCCACGTTATGATATTCAAGCAGCGAATTAAAATTGCGCTCTACGCTTGCTATCAACCATATCGTTGCCAATACACGCGAGTATAGATGCGAATAAAATATTTTGTTCTGTGAATGGCAACATTGAATGGCATTTCATCATTTGTGATGTCACACGACAGAAGTGTAAACAATAAAAACGCAACGATTTAAGTAATTTTTAAAAAATATTAAGCTTAAACAAATTATTTAAAAAATGGTCAGATCCTATGTTTTTAAGCATGCTCTTTCAGAAAAAAATACTTTTAAAATTTTGGAAACGACCCCATTTCATTAACATCTATAGCATTTGACACATGATAGTGAATAAATTTTAATTCATGTATGCAACTATTTAAAACAAATGTGAACCAACTGGGGCAAGTGTTTTGGAGAGTTAAAAAAAAAAAAAAAAAAAAAAAAACACCGAACCAGTGAATGAGCATTTGGCCGTAGCTAGGGGAAGGCCAGAGGAAGCGCCACCCCTAAATAAATACTGAAAAAAAAAATCTTCTGTATTATTAAAGTAAGATAATTGTTTGAGGCTTTTTTTTTTTTGAAATAAAATAAAAACTGTTTACAAAATTCGAGGGTGTTAAGAAAAAACTTTTAAAACCTCGTCCTCCCCCCTTAAGTTACGGGCTGGTTATTAACTTGTTGGCCTATCCTGCTCATTCACTCATTCATTTGATTGTCTTTATTGCTACACATTTTTGTTACTTCTCTATTTGCAAAATGTAGCGGAAATTACAAAAGTGGAACTATTTAGGGAAAAAAAAAAACAAAGTTTTACAGTCTAAAAAATTACGTCTAATTTTTTAGACTGTAACTTTTACGTCTAATTTTTCGTTCAGTTTTGAGTCGACATTGTCATTGAAACCACAGCTAGACGATGAAGTGACGATTAACTACCGACTCGAAAGACAAGAAACACACGTGACCTTAATTATTGGTTACAGTGAAAAACTTCATATTGAATTTAATGTTCCTTGTTTGATGGCAGTTTTGCACAGACCTCACTTAATGCAGAAGAAAACAAGCGTTTGAAGGACAAAAAAAAAAAAAAAAAAAAATGTAGGAAATATTTTCTTCTATATTATAGATCATTTGTGCTAATAATAATTTTTAAATTGTGTTAGAAAAATAACCAAAAGCAGCATTGGAAAGCAAATGTTTACAGGCACCCTATCCCCTTTCCTTTTCATGATCCAAAAAACAGTTGTGGCAATCTTCAGAAAAACAGACTAAATATTTTTGACCCTACGCCAGCCAGTTATACATGCATATCTGCAGTCGCATACTCACAAATTTACATACATTCTATTAGTGAGTAGGTACTTGCAGCGACCAGCGAACGCTTTTTTTGAAACATTAAATGTATAGTCATTTTGGTCATTTTCCAACCATGGCGTTGATTGTTATGATTTTTTAGACCAGTCGTCTGTATCGAGCTGTCATAAAAGTTTAAAATTTGCCAAAATGATGAAAAAATGAATCTCGCATTTTATTCATTTGAATGAAATGCAAGCAAAAATATTTCTGAAAACAGCGTTGTCCGTAGCGAAACTTTAAATGAACTCCCCGACGGCAACCAGCAAATTTATACACGCAAAATACTTATTTTATATGCACAGCAGCGCTATTATTTTATGTTTACACTAGTGGTACCCATATGGCTTTGCCCGTAGTTGAAAATTAAAAGGTCATTTGGTATATTTACAAATAACGGATGACAAATTTCTCGCCAATTTGCTATGTCCAATTTCTTGCCCATGTTACGGTTCCACGTTATGATAATTTGATAATTTACTCGTTCACGTTGTGATAATTCGCTCGGTTAAATTTTCTCAAAATTGGAATAGAAAAAGAACAAAATCGAATTTTTGAAAAATCGTTTCGAGATGCACACCCCTATGCTATAAACTAATTATGTGCCAAATTTCATGAAAATCAGCCGAACAGTCTAGGTGCTATGCGCGTCCCAGAGATTCTGACAGACAGACAGAGATCCTGACAAGCAGACAGAGATCCAGAGAGACAGATCCGGACGGAGAGAATTTCAGCTTTATTATTAGTAAAGATTATTTCAGCAGAACTGAAAATTAATTTGTTTATTTAGATACTCTATCAAGGTGTTTGAAATGTAAAAAAAAAAGCAACGTAAATAAATTACAAATTGCGAAGAAAAGATTTTTTTGTATATCTGTGCTCTATTTGCAATGTTTTTTTTTTTTTTTTCATTCCAATCATATTTTAGCAAAAAATATATTTCATCATTTTTCAATTCACTCCAAAAAATATCTTTGTGAATAAGTTTAAAACGAGCTGATGTGTGCATCACATGACTTCCTTTTGCTCCAATTTAATGTCATTTCCCCTTTATTGGCAATTTTAATGTGATTCAATTGTTTACTCTCTAAATATCACCAACAGTGGACAAATTGAAACCAAATTTTTAAAAAAATCACCAAATTTGTCGCCAAGTTGGCTACAAAACTTGGCGACCAAAAGACTGGCGATATATCGACAAGTGTCCGACAAATTATAACACAACTTGAGTTTACATCGAAATTAATGATTTCCCCCCAAAAAGAGGCAAACGACCCCTTAGGACTATCCGAATGCAACCAAAAAGGAAGGTGCACAACTAGACCCCACTAGGAATCTACGTACCAAATTTCAACTTTCTAGGACATACCGTTTTTGAGTTATGCGAAATACATACACACATACACACATACGCATATACGCACATACATTCGTACATACGGACGTCACGAGAAAATTCGTTGTAATTACCTCGGGGGTCGTCAAAAAGGATATTTCAGGTGCCTGTACGTTCCTAGGCATATATCCACGTGTGGTCGGGTCGAAAAAAAAAATCAACATTCATTCGGTGGTGAGAAAATTGGAAATTAAGGCCAATTTTTGAGTGAAAATTTTTTCGCGAACACAATACTTTCTTTTTTGTAAAAGGAAGTAAAAGAGTGTTAAGCGAAAATTCTAAGATCCAAGCGTAAGATTGAGTGATTCAAGGAAATTTTCCAAATTTGAAGAGGAAATCATAACGAATACGGAAGTTAAATTCTTTTTATGCAACAACGATGCCAATAGAAGAGAGTGATGGTTACCCAGACCGCTGCGCCGCGCCGTTGCTTTCATATAAGCGAATACATTCCGTTATATAACAATTTATAACTCGTTTAAAACAAATTTTCCTATAAAATGCCTTACATAAAGCTTTTGTACTCACTAGTTAAATACGAGCAGAACGAAGTCAAAAGCATCCTAATACCTTACACCATAAAGGGTATTGAAAACATTCGAGTGCTAACGTAAACAAACATAATCAAACGCCCATCACCAAAGAACGAATCCTTTCTCTGTGTGACATTCGAAATGATATCTTTGAATCTGTAAATAAAGATGGGAAACATAATACAGATGGTAAAATTTTTACAGGAGTCTAAACAAAGAACTGCGTTTGACTAAGAAAACAAAGCCCATGCAATGCAAACAAAGCCTCTATTCCTAGACAAAGTATAGGATATCATTAGTTTTGTATCAGACGAATGAACGGGTTGAGTCTGTTACTGGAAGATGAATCAAAGAAAAATGCTCCTCGTTACTGCTATGGTTTTCAGGTTTACAGAGCTAAAAACTGCTGATTTTTTTTTTCTCGTGAGTATTGTGTGGAAGCAGCTGTAATCATGTTAGAATAAAATGAGTTTCTTTGGAAAAGGGGGAGGGATACAGATGCATGGACTTTTGTCGAAATTGATGCGGGAGACATTCTTATTTTATTTGCATCCAGAATTTGTGAATAAAAATAATATTATTTTTCACTTAATGCAGCAATACGAAAAGTTCGCTTCAATATTTTTTGGTGTTCAGTTTTGCTTGAAAATACAGTGTACCCTCGTTTATCCTATCCGAAACTATTTTACCGGTATCTAGTTTAACCGAAATTTCAGCTTTCTGAAATTTTATTAATTAATTTTTTTTAATAATTAAACAGTACGAATTCAGTTGCAGTGGAGGTCACCATTTCTACTGCAAGCACAGAAGTATTATCCTTGAATTTTCTATTTTTCCAAATCGACCAATTTAAGCGTATCAGTTTAGGAGTAAGCATGCGTTTATTGGACTCAAAACAACTTCCCGTACCAAACAGAATTGAACAAACGTAAAACAGTAACAACCATAGACTAATAATAAGAGTAGACCGAGCTATGGCAACCCTTTTGCTGCTCATAAACCAAACCATGTGACTGGTGGATATCCTAGCAACAGCGGGCGTTAATCGTAGCAGACGATCAACGCCAGCGCGAAATAAAATAAATAGAATTTATGGAACGCGGAAGAATGATCTTTTATGGAGTCCGATTTGTAAATTTGTTATTCTAAGTTGTAAATATTTTGTTAATATAGTGAGTTTTTCGTTTAGATAGTATTGTGCATTTTCTTTAGTCAATTTCAATAACTCTCTAAGGAATAAAAGATGCAAGCGACCAAGAAGAATCAGCAAACGGTAAGATTTTTACCTACAGTTTCAATTTAAGATACCGATTAGTACATTTTTGCATTAACGCAAAACGTTTACGCCATTTCGTTCACGCCAACGCTGACAGCTCCAAATGAAATAAAAGTTACCGAAAACTGATCAAAAACTATTACTAATGTCAAAATAATGCATAACTAAAAGAAAAACAGTTCAATCTCTGCACCTGGAAGTTTTTTTTAATGAAAACACATTGTCTTAAAATACATGTCGAGTGCCAAACTATAGATAATGCTGCCATCTAGCAACCATGCTGCCAAAGTCTTCGCCAAGCCCTTCCACTAGTCACATGATAAATCTATGAACCAATTTTCTTCATCAGCAAGAATGAGAAAGCTCGGTCTACTCTTATTATTAGTCTATGGTAACAACTATCAGAACAAAGGGTATACATCTGTCTTGTCGAACGTTCCACTCCCAACTCTTTTCACTTCACTTCTTATCAAGTTCTTTTCTACATTAACCCTTCCCCTTTCAGCGTCCTATATATGAAATAGAGAAGGTGGCGGTTTTACACCAATAGTTTTTTGGGACACAGTAAATGTATAGTTTTAAAACTATTAAGCGGACAGAATTTAAATGTAAAGCAATGTTTTAGTCAACTCTGGATAACTCGAAGTCCCTTCAGAACTAGCTAAAACCTTCGATTTGTTGTTAGTTTGAGTTATGAGAAGTTCCTACCGCCTTTTAAAGCTTACGTTCGACGACTTCGACCGATAACTACCGGTTGGTTAATCACGTGACAGCTAATGATCACGTGCTTCAATTAACCAATCAACAGCTTAAAACGGTAACCGGTTGATCATAGAACGCTGTGGTTAGTAACCGATTAGTCACCGGTAGACCGGTTGAGTTCGTCAAACACAACCCAAGAGTTTTAGGATCCAATAAAAGCTTCGAAATAAAAAATATTCGAGTTATAAGGCTTCGAGTTGTCGAAAGTTGTCTATACAGTAATTAGTTTTGTGATGTATATTCATGTTAAAAATTAAAGAGTAAAAAACTTTAACTGTAGTTATAAGAACACAATAAAAATTATTGATCATAGTACATTATTATTATTAAGGCTTATGAGTATTAAATGCACTTTCAATTTCTGGCTAGTGTAACATTAATTGAACAAATTTATTACTTTAAATAATTTTAATATTGTCAAAAATGGCATATTTAGAAGTTATTTTTGATAATATGTATGTATTTATATCCAGACGCTTAGTTTCTGTGGCGTTGTAAGTGTTCCTTTTATCCGGAATTTTTGGTTTACCGAAGAAAGTTCGGTCCCTATCACTTTGGTTAATCGAGGTTAATTCTACTTTGGTTAATTCTACAAGGAAACCTTTTAAAAATTCCATTACATACATTTCTCTATTTTATAAACATACTCACCAAAATTACATTTTAGCTGTCTTTAGAACTGCATGCACTATTGCTTTTCAGATCTATTTTTACGTAATCAATCATAGAATTCAAATTTGATTTTCCGTTCTGTCAGACATTTTTCCTTTTCGTGAAAACGATTTATTTAAAATATTGTAATGAAGGAATTCTGTGTTGTTGAATGAGTCAATTCCTTTACATTCAACAGTTTAAGCAAAAGTTTTAAACATTTCCTCAAAATCCGTTAAAAGCAAATCGTATTACAGTAACTTTGATTTCGATTTTTTTACACCTAACACATCGATTAATAGCTAGAAATTTCTTTGACTGCAAAGAAATGTTCTTCAGAGTGAAACCTCCTTAGTAAAACTACGGATTAAAACAGAAGTTCTTTAAATGATCTGAGTACTCCACTCAATGGCAAAAAAAAATAGTGAATTACTTAGTTAATACTATTGTTAATTAATATTATCTTACTACGGTGACTATCTAAACTTACTTTTAAGAAAGTGTCAGATTTAGAACTCGCAAAAATAGAAGAAGAATTGTAGCTGGAAACGATAACTGTACCTCAAACAGACTACTTACAAAATCTTTAACCTCCTAAATTTCCAGTAAATTTCGCGTTGCAGCACAACTAGATTATTTTAATCTTTTAAGGGTTAACAATTTAGAGTATTGTTCGTTTTCACAAGAAGTCACTTGACTCCGCTTTCGTTACGTGATATCCGATGATTTTATTTCGCTGTTTTCGGCAGAAGGTATGTTCGAATCATAGCATACTATTGTAAAAGCAGCAGTTTTTAAAATGTAAGAATAACGAAAGCAGTAACAGACAAGTTAAGTAAGTTAATGTACTGGACACTAAGATTTTTTTGCACATTAAAATGCACGCCCAATTTAAAGTTGTCTGGTTGTTTCATTTAGAAGTGCGTGGATATGTTTACCAATCACCCCCGCGTAAAATGGAACTCTGCGTTCGAGGAGGCGTGGCCAAGTGCCTTCTCGTGAAAAACGGACAATATGCTAGAGTGAACTTTTGCTTTAACCATTTCAAGATTTGAAAATAAATAAATAAATAAAGTTTCTGCTTTTTCTGCGTTATAGCAATAAAATGACTTTAATTTTAAAAAAGAGGAAACTATTATGTAGGAATGTATCGTTCATGAACGAACGGGTCCAAAAGACCGACTCCTTAAAATATAAAGTATTGTACGATCTCCTAAACAATGAACGGTTTTTATTTTGCACAATATTAATTTCACAGCTCTCTCTCTCTCGTATCTGATTTTTTAAATTATTTTTTTTAATTGTGTCTTTTGACATAAACCTAATTTTATTCACATTAAATTTTTTTTTTGTTTTTTATTTGTGAAAAATACTTGGCGATAAAAAATTTCTATTTAGAAATAATGCACTGTTTTAAGTACGTTTTTCTTCCAATGTGGGAATCAAACCTGCGACTTTTGGAGCTGAAAAACAGATGTCATGTCTTACAATGCCGCCACTCAGTCACCAAGAAATATCACACAAAATGAACGATAACGACTTTATACATGTAAAACGAAAGAAACGGTTTTTATCAAGTTTTATTGGCATATTTTCTTATTGTTCGGTTATTTTACCTGCTTTTTCAAAAAGAACATTACTGTTTCAATGAAAAATTAACTCTCGCAAAGAGGTCACCTGCAACTTTTTTAAATGAACGAAGCCGTTAAAATGAACTAGTTCAATTTACGGGCAGAAAAAATGGACGATACTCTTATGAGCGGATCATTAAAAAGAATGACATTACCCATCTCTAATATCATGGCACATATAGTTCCACATCGCCACTGGTAACCGCCCTTTTGTACGGCAAGACCTACTTCATTACCTTTGCATTAAAACTTTTGCTGGGATTTATTTCCATCAAAAGCCCTGCGTGCAGCGAAATATCGGAAAATCGAAGTACCATATTCTGACATCGCACCTTGATTACCTCTAAATACGGAAACACGATTTTCAATATCTTACATCGCCATCATTTAAACAATCAAACGCTGCAACAACTTTCCAATTGTTGCACACATCTTAATGTCCCTTGTCTCAACTCAAAGTGCCGAACCAAGCAACCGTGAAAACATAAACAAAACAATTCAAAATCGATAACCACGATTGAAAAAAAAAACTATATATTAAGCGAACAATAAGGAACGTGGCGGTGACTCCCGACCAATGTCAATGGCGTAGAACCGGAAATGACGATACACCGACAACCGGAAGATAGTAGCAGACATACACCACTCTATTTGTTCTAAGAGTTAATTAAACGAGATTGGATCTGGATTGCGAGGGGCAGTAGGGGGTAGGAAGAACTTGCCTTTCTATTCTTTTGACACTTCTCGGCGCTGGAGCTATCAAGTCATATTATCAGCGTAATCAATCTCTGATGGTAGATTTTCGAAACTTTTGTTTTGGCGATATTTTAATTAGTTTTTTAATATGCGAAATGGTAGAATTAGCTTTTCGGAAACTAATCGAGAGGTAAGAAAGATGTAGGTGTTAAAAATATTTTGTAAGAACCTGCATTCGAATTTTGTTTTGATTTTTTTTTTTTTTTGAGAATAATGAAATGTACATATTTTTTAAGCAGCCATAAAGAACACACAGAGCACGGAAAAGTATTAGCCAATAAAATAAGCAAAATGTTTATGTAAGTGCTGGTTCTGTAAAGAAGAGAAAGACCGATTTCAGTTTGAAAAAAAAAAAAAAATCTAAGAATAACCTAGCTTTTATCAGTCAGTAAAATAAAACCACAAATAGTACTAATGGGAAGATGGGAAGCGTGATTTTCTTTGATTTAATTAAAATCATTGGGGTCTTCCACAAATAATCTTACACTTTGAGCGGGACTTAACCTTTGAGGAACTGCCAAGGGGTTGGGTTCCTGCCAAGAACCGGCTATTTCTTTTGGCGTTTTAGTATTGGGAAATTTATGAATTCTCCCCTAATTTTTGTGTTTATATGTATATATATATATATATATATATATATATGAAACATATACAGCTATGTAGATAAAACCGGTATGTGAAAGCTAAGAAAGGCCTAATTGCAATTTTTCGAATGTCAACGCTTGCGAATTGACCTTTGATTGCAGCTAGAAATATCACGTGTTAGATCAAGCTGATGTGGCTCGACAAATAGCGTTTTTAAAGACGAAAACTGAAAAAACTGACACTTTGTTTAATTGGCTCACGTAGCCATACACTTTATTTTAAATAACTGACGTATTTTAATTTCAAAAAGTAAATGTATCTTTTATAACTTATGTATTTGTGTTAATTTCACAAAATTATTTAAAACAATAACCGATGCAACGACGCTTGATCAGGGCAAAAAATGGCAGATAGAAACGTGATGTAAGTTTGTTTACATCACGCTTTTCCCTTTCGAACGAATTCATCAGATTTACAAAGATGAATCTCCACGTGGTGTTTCTCGGGTAATGCTATCAGCTATGCAATTAAATTTAATAATTAGCTGTAACATATTTCTGTTCAGGGCGTATTGATCAAACAAAAAAACGGTTAATCCAATTTTGAAATTCCTGACGTATTTTACTGTATAAAAGTAGAAGAAGACTGTATTAACCGTTAAGAAAGGTCGTATTGGGTCCACACTAAAAAATTTAGTAACCACTGAGCAAGCGCGATCGCGTAACTGCGTCAGCGAGAGTATATATATGTAAGAACCGCCGCTCTGTTCTTATTACAAATCTTGATTTTCGCATGTTGCAGTGTTGTGCCGTGATAATCTACCACGTAGGAAGAGGACAAAGCTACATTCACAAAATCTTTATTTTTACATAGAATATACTAGCAGGAACTTCTCTTAACTAACCAACTTGTTTAGTTGTGCCACGATTTTTATATAGGGAATATCATTAAAAGATTACAGATAATTATCCCTCGATCATGTGATCTCACGTGATCTATATAGGAGGAGCAGATTGCAATAACGAAATATTATTGGGCTTTGCACCGCAGACAGAGGCTGGCTTAAGTCTGGAGGGAAAAAAAGTGTCTGGTAGGTACTTTAAGGGAAAACACATCAGAGCCTAGAACATAACCATATATGGTATGAGAAGCATTTAAGTGTGTAATAAATAATGTCTGTGACTCATACGCGCTGACATATAAGTGAACAGAATTTAATATGGAAAAAGCCTAGCAAAGGATTTTTCATATTATATATATATATATATATATATATATATATATATATATATATATATATATATATATATATATATATATAATGTACGTGCATCAAAAGTATAATACGGTTAATTTACTAATTAACCTTATTATAAAAAAGAGTTCGTACACAATTTAAAGTTTAAAACCACATTTATTTAGCTCATCTTTAGCTTTGGAAGAAAAACTTCAGAAATTCGGGAATAAAATATTTGCGAGACATTTTAAGCGGCGAGACAAGCTAAAAAATACGTGCTTGTTGAGTGCAAAGAAATACGGCCTTTTTCTTTTTAGAAAGTAGAACAAAAAAGCAATTAGTTCCTTCACACTTCTTTAGCAAACTAGTGGCTAGAGGGGAGGAGAAAAAAAAAAGTAGAATTCTACTTTAATACGTCCGTTCCGAAACAGTCACGGATGCGATTAGGCAAAATATTGGACGGGCAGTGTGGAAACATCTGCTGCAAACAGGAGGGGCGGTGAAGTCCGGAAGTTGTGCCAACAGCTGAGCGAACAATAACACAGAAACCGGAAGTTTCGAAAGCTAGCTTTCTTAGGCGAGTTTTCTTTTATTTACAGGTACGTCTTCAGATCCAGGGATCGTTCACAAATGAAGAAAGGGGGGATTTTTGAGGTATTTGAACTTTTTAAAGCAACGGAAAGACGGGTAAATAATGTTAAAATTTTGAATTTTACAGATTGTAAGTATGAGCAAAAGTATCCCTTGCTAATTATTCCCTATTTGAATTTGAAATTATGGATCCAGTGATGCATGGCAATTCCTGACGTTGGATAACCTGTCCTCTTCTTTTCTCCCTTGGTGCTTATTTTTCAAAGGGGGGGGGGGGGAGCTCAAGGATCGAAGGTTCTCCATTCTCATATACTCTGGCACGTATCCAAACATATTCCATTGATTTTATCGATTGCCGGGGATAAAAAAAAAGAAAAAATATATATTGAATAAGTACTTTGCATTAGTTAACAAAAATATTAAATAACAAATAATTAAATTACCTGAAAGTGCAAGAATGAATGAATTTACTTTTCTCATAAAAATAAAAACAGCGAAACAAAATCATCATTAGAGAACAATTTATGGTCACATATAGTTCGATTTTTCAGGGGAAAAAAAAGAAAATAAATTATAAATTTTTTATTTATTAAACCTGAAATTACTGTTACCTTTGCTTGGAATTATTTTACGTACTACATACATAGAACTATCATCAATAAGAAAAAAAAGAAAACTCAAGGGCGATGAGAGGGGTCCGGACCCCCTGGACTTGTGTGCGCCACTGCTTGCAGCAATATAAGTATCTGAGCTTCGCATTGCAAAAAACTTTCCACAACTTGATTCGTGGAAAACCTTTCATCTACGCATTATTCATGTTGTTTTTGACTGTGGCAAATTTTTTTATTACAGCTTTATTTACCACATTCATATACGAGGGCAATTCGGAAAGTAACCTCCGAATCGCTGTAAATAAGACAAACCAGCACAGAGGAAAAACATTTATTTACATATCAAAGGTACAACTCTCCTTTATTTTTCATCGTAGTCGCCGCCATTATTTAGGCACTTGTCGTACCGTTTTACCAATTTATCAATTCCATCTGCATAAATAGCGGCCGCCTGCGATTTAAGTCAATGTGTCACTGCGCTTTTAAGTTCTTCGTCGTCAGCGAAATGCTGTCCCCTAAGCCACTTCTTTATTGCAGTGAACAGACGGTAATCAGAAGGAGCCAAGTCTGGGCTACAGACGGCCTTCCACTCCGTGATTCGTCATGGATGTCTGTTCTTCCATCCTTGAAAAAGCGTACCCACTGAAGCACTACACCTTCACTCATAATGTTTAGACCGTATACGGAGCACAATTCACGATGGATATCCACTATTGACATTTTTTTGGCCAAAAGAAATCTTATCACTCCTCGCACCTCACATTTCGCGGGACTTTCTATAGCAGCACTCATTTTGTCACGCTGTAACTAGCAAACGCTTGGTCCTACAACTTTCTCACTCTCCCACTGGAAGTTTACTGAATCACAGATTGCTCTTGCATTCGATTGAGGGCGCTCCGAACCGTACTTCCAGCGCCACGCCCAAACGGCGGTTGCTTTCCGAATTGCCCTCGTACATGTTTACTACAAAAGCATAAGACTTTTCCTGGATCTTCAAGGGGAGTTTAAATTTAGAAATTAAAGCAATATACCGAGCACGTTTATTTCTTAATAATAATCTTTTGAATCAAGTGCCACAAAAACTGTAAGTAACCCACTCAAGCCTGAGTTATGGCGCAATTACAAGCATGTACTGACAGTTCGATTACTACATCCATATACTGAAGTTTCAATCATAACCGTAAAAAATCTTCTGGAGATGAACCACAAAAGACTTATGGACTCTCGCTGGTGTGATAAGTTAATTTTAGCTACAAGTGTGAAGATAAAGTCAGCTTTCGTTAGAAGGGGGGACATCTGCCTCCAGCTCGGTTATGGCTATGACACTGATGATCTTTAATAGAGAGAACGCAGCCTCTGGATGCCATAACTGGGTTGTTGGTATATATGTGTAAAGTCTGGTAGTTTGAAAAAAAAAACTTTGTGCTTTACTTTAACTTTTTGAAGATTTCCAACATTATATGGATGTATGTACAGATTTATGTATTTATATCAGTGACGTATGTAAAGAACAGTGTGCTAGCTATCTTTCTCCACTGAGGTCACTGGGTACATATGTGAGAATGTAAAGCTTGGGTATTGAAAATCGAGCATTTATTATTATGTGGCAATAGTTCATTTTACGTTATAATGCTTTCTGCGTATGGCAACACTGGTGTTGTTGTTATCTCCGTATATTAAATAAAAGTTACGTCAAAGAAATTGTGAAATTGTGTCTACGTCACGCATGCGTTCAGGCGACCCCATATTACCTACAACATTGATATTTGGTACAAAATTACTTCGAGTCTCAAATGTTTGCAAATTGGAGCGCTGTTTTTTTTTTCTTCAAAATTTTGAATTAATTTTTTTGGCTAAAGTTTCACATAAATGTCAGGTATGACAGAATTCCCACACTCTTTAACATTCCATATCATTTGATAGTGCCTTTGTTTCTGCATCAGATAAGGCATGATGAAATTTTCTCAATTAATTAGAACAGCAGATATAAAGTTTTTATTTTAGCGAAATTCCTAGTCTAAACTCAATTCAAGCACGGAGCTAAGGAGTAAATGTTACTGGAGACTACGAATTTAAAAACGTCTTTTTAAACGCACCAAATGGCCGTTTGCTATCCTCAGGAATCACTTTAGCAACTATAACTGTGAACTAAGTTATAAGTTAGTTTGGACCCTGGAGCAGGGGTGATATTTGAAGCGCTTTTACCCCCAAATTCTTATGCAGCGGTTCTCTATTCTATTCTATTCAGAGTCACAACTGACTACAACTGTATTTATGTCGAGGACTGCATACTAAGTGCCTTGCGTCCATTATTTTATATACCAATAGATGGCAGCACCATCACCGGATCGAACACTTTATGAGAATTTAGAACTAGTCCAGGAGCTAATAACTACCTGGTGCTGGCACCCCCAGAGGTATCGTTTCACTTGGAGGACATTGAGACCACGAGCATATTTAACGTCGCCCAGTCCCCTTTAATGACGACGGTGGGTCTTCGACCATCGAGGTTCGAACCCAGGACCCTCTGGCCCCGAATCCGACACTCTACCGATCGGGCTACCACGGCCCATGCAGCGGTTCTCATCTGGAACATTTTGTGAATTTGTTGCTGAAACTACTGTTGCCATTTCCTTTTTCAAAAGTAGTTTTAGAAAATGAATTTCAATGATGCAGCAACAGCGGTCGTTGTCACGAAAATTAGAAAAGAATACAACAGAGAGAATGAATCAAAAATACATCACGGCTAAAATAGATCCAACAGTTACATAGCCCTTCTGACACATCCAAATGATTCAGTAATTTACTGCCCTATAGCCAGGGCTGAGGCAGAAATACATGAATTATACCCACAGCTCAGTCAATTCCAGCCGAGGACTGCAGTTTCGTACTTATTAGCACTCATCAGCCCGGCATAGGAGTGACTGAGCTGGAGGTTTTCCACCTCCAGCTCAGTCACTCCTATGCCAGCCTGATAAGTGCTAATAAGTACGAAACTGCAGTCCTCGGCTGGAATTGACTGAGCTGGTGCCACCTCCAGCTCAGTCACTCCGATGCCGGGCTGATAAGTGATAATAAGTACGAAACTGCAGTCCTCGGCTGGAATTGACTGAGCTGGTGGTGTAATTCAAGTACAGCCAAATGATGTTTAGTTGCTTAAATCATTTATTTGGAGAATCTGTTTTTCCTTTTTGATGTTACTTTTTAGTATTATTTTATTCCTTTGTTTAAAAATTAAACTCTTTCACCCATTTCCCATTGGTAAATTCTGGTCATGCTAGTGCTTGTAGTCCAAAGGGCCCATGACCGCCAAACTTACATCATAATATAAAGGCCCAAAATTTTTCTGCATAAGCACACTACAGCAGGTAAGAACGGTTCACTATTGTTTAATATGGCAATTCTTTTCACAACGCTGATCCTCTATTTTGGAACAATTTTTGCTATTGATCCAAGATCCTCAGGATTTGGGTCTTGGAAGCTGAAAATTTGTTTTTGTGGTGCATGAGGAGTTCTGAATAGCTCTTAAATAATAAAAAAAAAAGGCATGTACAGTAAACTCCCGATTATCCGCGGAATTGGGTGGCACAAGTGCCGCGGTTAATAAAAATCGCGGATAACCGCAAAATGACTAAAATGGGGGACAAATCAGGTAAGAATTGTCCTATCTCAAATTTTTAACTGTATTGATGCATATCACTTTCTGCAAACAGTGAAAATATATATAGAGTACAGTACAAATGTTTTGTATTTTTGCACAACCGAACTTAACATCAATAACAAACAAGTGTATGTACGATGAAGAACGCACAATAATAATAATAATAATAAAATAAAATTAAATCAATCAATCAAGCAAAAACAACCAAATGTAAATTTGCAATTTTTCCAAAAGAAAAAAAAAAGCAGCCACTGGTATTGGTTTTATACTGCGAAAATACATGTTCGTGATTGTTGATTGATTCGCGGATAATCCGCCCCGCGGATAAACCGCTCGCGGATAATCGGGAGTCTACTGTACCTCAATGAAATTTTGTTCGAATTGGAGATAATCGGGTGGAGACGACGAGGTCACTTGGCATGGAATGACTCAGTTTTTAACGCACCTTTTGCTACCTGATTCCTGCCAAAGCCAGCGCGACTCAGCTTAAATAATAGCGAACCTTTCCTACCTGCTGTGAAATTCTTACGCAGACAAATTTTGGGCCTTTATACTATGTAGTAGATTGGTGCTCACGGGGTCTTACTTTATTTGCGTAGGTTCGTAATTTGAATTTTTGACAAGTTTAAATTTGTTTAGAATAAGAGGAGAAAGTTTGATGAAATTCGAAAAAACGAGGCTCATTAGAAGGTCTCAAAAGAAACGAGCTGATGTGTGCCTCATATGACTTCCTTTTGCTCCAATTTAATGTCATTTTCCCATTATTGGTAATTTTAATGTGATTCAATAGTTTACTCTCTAAATATCACCATCAGTGGCCAAATTGGAAAAAAAAACCCCCGCCAAATTTGTCGCCAAAACTTGGCGACCAAAACACTGCCGATATATCGCCAAGTGTCCTCCAAATTGTAACATCACTTGAGTTTACATCGACATTAACAATGATTCCCCCCTCCCCAAAGGTGTAAAGGACCCCCTTTGGAACATCCGAATGCAACCAAAAGAGAAGGTGCACAACTACACTCCACTAGGAGTCTACGTACCAAATTTCAACTTTCTAGGACATACCGTTCTTGAGTTATGTGACATACATACGCAGATGCGAGCATACGCACATCCGCACATACACATACGTACATACAGACGTCACGAGAAAACTCGTTGCAACTAACTCGGGAATCGTCAAAATGGATATTTCGCGTGTCTATACGTTCTTCGGCACTTATCCACGTGTGGTTGAGTCGAAAGAAAAACTCAACATTAATTGGGGGGGGGGGAGGGGGGGGGGAGCAAAATGGAAATTAAGGTCGATTTTTGAGTGAAATTTTTTTTCGCGAATACAATACTTCCTTTTTTGTAAAAGGAAGTAAAAAAAAAAAACATGAAAAATAAGTATGCTTCACAGTGGACCTATGAATTTTTTATGACTAATGTATTTTCTAAGCTTATGAACATGTCTGCAAGAAATGGAATGCTATCAAAATTAATGATGTAAGTGATGAGATAATTACGTAACTCATGACTTTTCCTAAGCAGTAATAAAGGGACATCACATTTCTTTGTTCGAAACGAACAGTTATCACTTAATCAAATATTTAAGAAAGGAGTATTCTAGTTGTTGACTTAAACAGTTCCACTATTTGCAAAACCCGTAAATTCTTCATCTCCTTGTTTAATTTATTTCTTGAAGAAGAATGATAAATAATAAAAAAAAAAAGATTCTGAAACCGACATTGATTTTTTTTGCTTAGGAAAGAATTTTTTTTAGTGTTATTGTTTACCTTGAATAGGCTTTTGAGAAAAATGTTTCCCAAAATTAAATGAAAATACGATACATTAGGGAATGACTATTGTAAGAATATTTTTGTTATTCGAGGCAACGAGAAGCAAAGGGATGTAAGTGTCAAATTAAAAATTTAGAGACAAACAGTGCAAATGGTTGGTGAACCTCTCCTTTGTTTTGGGGCTGGAGACTGCTAGTAGCTCTGGTAGGTACTGCTATACTGCCGTGCTAAGCACAGATGTGGTATCTGCAGTAGAGCTCAAAATGAGAAATTAATGATTAAAGTTTTACAACTCATTTCTTTGATTTATGACTTAATTAAATGCTCAACTTGCGGTAGTTGTTTCGTAAATCACTTATCCAGAAACCGTAAGAGAGTATTTTTGTGAAAATCTTAATTCAAAATTAATCAATGTAGTTACGACAAATTTTCTTTTCAAAACCTTTTCATATACTAAACTATTTTCACCGTAAGTGACAATTACTAGGCATTTTTAGAGGTATCTGCACAGATACGACAAAAGTAGCTTAGAAAAACGTGCTCAATGTATAATTAAATAATACTGAAAACATCTGCTTTCTTTGGACTTAGCTGTTTCGCTTTATTTTGTTAATACAATCTACCTTCTGAAAGATACCATTTCCAAAACTCCAGACAGTTAAAACTGTAATCCATAACAATTTTCTGTTTTTTATATTCAAAGAATGTGTTTTTTATAATGTTTTTATTTTCTAGATTCATTTTTAACGAGCATGAAGATAATTTTGACAGCAGACAATACTTAAATAAAAATATTACTGGCCATAGAATGAAATGCGTTTTTTTTTGCATGAAAATTTTACATGCATTTCATTTTTAGAATTTGCATTTTAAATAAACTTTTAAGCATAAAAAGCTGAATATTTACTTTAACATTTATGCAAAGTTGTATTAGTTTTTATTATCAACCTGTATCAACTATTCAACGTAAACTAATTTCAATATTCTGTGTTACAATAAACTGCTACATTATTAAATATGCTGCTTTACTAAGGTATAAAAGTCATATCTACAAATTACTATGGAAAAAAGTGGTAACTGCGCAGATACCACTTTAAAGGCTTAGCATTTGTCAATTACGTTCAAATTGCCTTAGCAAACTCCGCAAACTGTGCAGTTACAACTTTTTTCTTAAAGCTTTTTTTAATATTTCGCGTTCACAAATCGCCAAAAAACTTGACATTTAGGTAAATTAAATTACTAACGACCACCTGGTGACAATAACTCAATTTTGATGAAATGTGCAGATACCACATCTGTGCTTAGCACGGCAATATACAGCATGATTTTGAAAGAATGAAAGTATACTTAGAATCGGAACTTTGAAAGCGTTTTACTCATAATTTGACATTGTCCACTTATATCTCTTTGCTTTCCACTGCCTCATTCGTAAATGTAACTTAGATTAAAAAGTCAAAGAAAACTTAAATAGTTTGTTTGTTGAACCTTAATCAATTCGTTCCTCTTATAGTTGAACTTTAGAGAAAGTTATTTAAGAAAGACCACATTAGCCACTAGATATTTTCACAACAACACGCTGTTGAGCATACCTCCAGTAGCTAATGCCGCAACATATAGTAACAACAACGTTGTTGTTACTCATGTTACTTGTAAGAGTCAAGCCCATTTCGTGCAGCGAGTAGAAATTAAGGAAAAATAGTGCTGTTCCAGTGAAAGTGACGTTCCCATTGAGCAGGAGTCTAACTTTTGCCCTCTATCGAAAGATGGCAGCACCATGTACTCCCACTTTTACAATTTAGGCATAGTTCTGAAGAAAGACGTACGTCTTCCGGAGCCCTAAACCCATGGATCCCCTACGTTGCATAAACGGACAATTTAGTAAGCACATACTCCGCATATGTATTTTAGGGTATTTGGTGGGGACAGGACCCAACCACAAGAATCTCCAATCTCAAGTCCCATTCCTTATTCACTATACTTTTCAAATTAGATGTTGTTACAAATTCTGTAAATAGTAATTATTTTTGTGATTAATTTGTCGTAATCTAGCTAAATTTGGGCGTTTATTCCATTATCTTTCATCTAAAATTATTGTAGTAACGTAACCTGTAAATAGTTTCTTGTAATGCATATACAACCCCCTGGCATTCGACTGAAATATACGGTCCCCCTATTTTTTCATTGATAAAATATGTGAATGAATAAAAAGAAAGTACGAGATATGTGTAGAATGTTATCGAAACTTCTCAATTGAACATTGTGGAAACTTCTCAATTGAACATTGTGGAAACTTTTCCAAGTATTTCTAAATAGTCTCTACGGCATAAAGATGTAAATACGTGTGTAACCGTTGAGTTTACGGTGTTGATTGATATTTGCTTAATTGCTGATGATTAATTTAGCAGTTGTTTACGATCTTTCCTGCAGATAGTGTAAATAAATCTCCTGTGTTTTTCTCAAGAACTGTGTCGTCCTTTCAAGAAAGTTGAAGCTGCACCGGAACCCTTAACAATGTATTGTAACATAATTGTTTATACTGCAGTGGAACTTCATGAATTTGAAAGCTGTCAAGTTTTGTTCAAAACTAAAAACAATTTAGAAACGTTCCTGGAAAATAATGGGCAGCTGATGTGCCTCAATTCTTCCAGTAACATATCTTGCTAAAAATAGGAATGCTTTCCTCTAAAATTCAGCAACCTTTCTGAAATTATCCTGGAAGCCTCGTGAAGAATTCTGAAATCATCCCGTTTAAAGTCAGAGTCGTGTCTCTGGAACACAGAGTAAACTCGGGTAGGATTTGCGTAACAAGTTGGTACCTTCCTGATTAACCAAGAAAGCTCCGAAAGCAGCATTACTAACATATCCAAGCTACGGGATAATTGCAAGTAAGTATCAAGAATGTTAGTTGCCTGCAATTCTCCTTGATGTTGGGTTTATCAATAGATCTATTTCAAACAAATCTAAAGAAGTTCTTCTGCCCTTATATAGAAGTTTGGTAAGACCTCATTTGGAGTATGCTGTTCAGTTTTGGTCTCCTTATCTTAAGAAAGATATTAATGTATTGGAAAGGGTTCAAAGGCGGGCTACAAGGCTAATAAATGGACTTTCTCATTTAGACTATGATTCCAGGCTTAGACTGCTAAAAATGTACAGTCTTGAGCAAAGAAGAGACCGAGGGGACATGATTCAGTTGTTTAAATTTATTAAAACGAAAGATGGTTACGGGGTTGAAGTTTAGCACTGAAAACAGGACAAGGGGTCATTGTTTTAAGCTATTTAAATCTCAGGCTAACATGGATATTAGGAAAAATTATTATTATAGCAGGGTAGTGGAACCTTGGAACAGCTTAACGGAAGAGGTGGTAATGAGCAAGGGAGTAGATAGTTTTAAGAGGGCCATTGATTTTCACTGGGGATTGTAAATTGACTAGGACCCGTCTAGCTGGGCCCAGAGCCTGTTGCTGGTCGTCACTTTTGTATTTGTATTTGTATTTGATCGAACTGAAGCCGATACACTTCATAAATACGCTCAGTTAATCTTTAAACTGGGAGCTAAAACTATTTTTCCCAACAGTGAGAAGTCTGCATTCGTGAAACTTGTAGCAATTCAGGAAACTTTTTGACAAATGTTCTTGATTTTCCCAGGAAATGGAAGAAAACCTGAGAAATCCCGAAACGTTTCAAGGAAAGAGGCAGTAAAGTTTCGGATTTTTTATAGGGGAAATTGGTATGCATGAGTCAAAAATGTGAAATAAACTTTTATGTCATTGATTATTTTCTTAGTGAAGTTTTGCTTGTGATTGTGTAGTGATGTTTCACACTACCTAATGGCATTGTAAGTAAACGCATTAAAATGCTTCCACACAGATTGTGGAAGCCACAGGCTAGTGGCCCAATGTTTCAGGCAGTTTTTTTCTCTCTAGTTGTGTTGTAACTTTGATTTTTATGTAAAAAATATAACATAGCTGATAATTTGTATTGTTGTTGAAATCCAATAAAATCTTAAACTACGTTTCAACACCAAATGTTTTGAAACTGGAACACGGAGCATTCTCCTTCTTATTACAAAGTTCCATACGTACAAACAATTGGGACTACACACAATTAAATAAGAATCAATGAAAAATATTATTAATAAGTTTATAACTAAAATTGATTTAAAAAAATTCCAAAGTACCGGCGCAATCCATACCGTTTGCTCGAGACTGTCTCCACTGCACAAAAATTCATTACATTATAGTGCACAGTTTCGTCAATTTATGCACGTAAACATAATTTTTGACATACGGGTTTTTTCTTCGTCAACAGTTTTTTGATCAATTATGAATTGTTTACTATCCTCACCTGACCGAAGTTGATGTTGCTATGATTTTCTGATTAAGAGGACAAGTTTTCGTCACCATGGTTACGAATCGTTTGGGTTCAGTCAAGGCTTAACTTAGGCAGATTTTAATTTTAAAAATGGGTGGTGTAAAATTACGTCTTTTCAAGAAAACGTCAACATAGATGAACTTGATCGAAACTTGATCAAAACTGATCCCTATCATTTAAAATTAATAAGAAATAAAAACACCACGAAGGTATGCACTACAAATTTAATTTTTATGATGAGTGTACGGATGCCAATTAGCCATAATAACTGGATATTTATTACCGCACTCTAATGACCATTTTTTTTATATGGATATGTTTCTAGAAAATCACCAATAGTAACATGACGAATTTCTTCTCCATGAAACTCAACGAGTAGGTCCTATAGCAATACGTGATTGCTAAAAATATAATTGGAATTCAAGACACATATATTCAAATTTTTTTTTCTTTTTTTAACACTTCAATCACAATGTGAATTATCGAAAGAAGTATCCATGGTAAACCTCTTTCCTCCATCGATATTTAATCCTCCTTACTGTTGCCACGAAAAGGATGGAAATATCGACATGGCAGCGGTTGGAATGTAACCGAATTTCCATCATAAAAACTGACTTAGAATAGACAAAAGGGCTTCAAACGCACAGAGCGAGTGACAAGCCGGGGTCTAGGAAGACGTTCTTCTCAGAAAAATCGATCGCCTGTCTCAAGAATAAATAATATGACATCATTATTACTTCATACGCAAGGATCGATGCTAAACAGTTTTCAGTTACAAATTTACTTCGAGTAAACTTGACCCTGAAGATCATACAAGGCGTGTTTCTTCATTGGCGCCAAATATGCTTCGTTAAATTTATTTAGGCGTTGTAAAGTTATCAGTGCGTCGTAACTATCACCTAAGAACTTCAAGTTCGGTTAGATTTTAATTGAAATTGACAACATAAGTTAGTGCTCGTGTACAAGACTCCTAAATTTTATAATTATGTAAGAGAATTCCCTTCAAAGTTGAAGTACTATGATTTCACCTTTAATAGATTATTATGGATTATCTCTATATAGAGAGCTTTAATTACCATCTATCTCATGAATATCAATAATTCCTCTTTATATCAGGGGTTCTTAATAATTCAGGCTCTACATCATTGATTTGAGGTCGCTTCCTTCCCCCACTCCGAATGGAGTTAATATAGGTAGTAATATCGGAAATTGGATTGGTTAAGATAGCCGAAGCTAATTATAAAATGAAAATGTAGATAATTTCACGCATAAAGTTTAATTTTACTACATATAACTTTGTTTTTAACATGTTACTGTTTGATCTCGGATTGTATGTAATTTGGCAATCTGCCAAGTAAAGACTATTCCATCTGAATGAATCTAGCAGGGGAGAAGGGAAAATAACGATGGAATTTTCATGCACGCGTTTTATAATGTCACTAGTGCCTTATTCATTTATTGCATTCTCAAAAATAAATTAGGGGAAACAAAAATAGTTACCATGGAAACAAAAAAAGAAAAAAAAAGAAAGAAAATGAAATATTTTCATTTCGTTCAGGAACGTAAAAGCAAAATGGTAAGCTCAAAACTTCGTTGTGAATCAATAAATCAATTAATTTTTGCCGTAAGAATATGGATCGAATATACTTTAGATTTAAAATATGCTGTTGTGAGCAAATTTTCATTTTTACAAAACTAAAGCTAAATAATAGAGAAGCAAAAGTGCACATCTAAAACAAAACCAACTAATAGCCCTATAAACTAATAGATACGTCCATTTTCGCTTATAAACCGGATATTAGCCTTTCCATGTAATAGATGGTCAGACAATATTATCGGAGCATATTATTATTATTAGAACATATGAAATCCAAGAAACAAAGAAATAAATCTACAAATGCTTTGAGACTATCTGGGATCTAAGTTAAAATAGCGCGCCCCACCAGTCACTATCTCCCCACCCCTTATTAACGAGAGGGCTGACACTGTTACTTAAAATTCATATTTGACCACAGAATTGAGTAAATTGTTGCTTGCTTTACTTATTACTAGCTGATTTTCCCGGCTTTGCCCGGTCTACCTTGAAAATAAAAATTGTGTCAAGTGACGTATATTCAACAATCAGGCGTAAAAAATAACTAAAAAAAAACCATCATGATTTCCCTTCCAAACAATGACGACAGATATTAAAATACTTTTAAGAAATTAAATCCAGAAAGATGATCTAAAATGCGTAACCATGGAAACACAAAATAAAATAAGATTAAGGAATTAAAATGCGAAAGAAAATGGTTCAGAATTTGAATGGAATCGCGATTTCTTAAACTTGATTTAAAAAGGCTTGTAACTTTTTTTCCTTTCGAGATAAAAGCTTATTTTTTCGACCATAGGTCGAGTTAGATCTGGAGTAAAAAAGGTCGATTTGTCCAATGGCGTCAAAAAGAAAGCTGTGGGACAACTCCTTCACTTTTTATTGATTTATTTAATGAAGAAAGTAGTGCCTAAATTTCAGCTAAGTCTAAAAAAATTCGAGCTAAAAACGCAAATAACTCCCACCATAATAAAGTTAGAGCATTGAAACAAATTGTGTAGAACGCGGATAATTCTACCCTTTCTAACGATATGTAACATTAATATGTGCAAGTAATTTTTCACCCATATATTTGAGAATTTATGTGAAAATTGGACGTAAATTTCAATAAAAAAAAGAACTATTCATCGAATTTTATTCGAACTGGTCTGCAAACCTTCTCAGGACTTGAAGGAACAAACTGTGAAAATTTCCGCGTAATCGGCCGGGTAGTTCTCGAGTTTTGCGAGTTCAAACACACAGACGCTTTTTGGGAACTTCATTTTATACTATGTAGAGATGTAAGTAATACCATTATTTGCATGTAAGTAATAAGACTATTTATACAGAAAAAAAACATTCGTTTTCATTTTTATTATTCACACGGCATTCTTACGAAGAAACTAACATAAGACACCAATGCATTTGTCCAACTTCATTTTGACTTTTTAAACAGAAGTAGGAATCTGTTTTTAGAAAACATTGCTTCGAAGTCACCTCCGCAGCTTTAGAATGTTATATTTCAAAAATTGCGCCATGTTACGGATTTCTTGAAATTAAGAACAATAGCAAGTTACTTTTAGACAACGCTGTATTTTGATGATCGGACAATGTTTCACTGTGCCATAAAACTAAGTTATGTCATGTGACACGTAGGCAATAACCACCATACGCATCACATATCGAATTATTTTGTTACGATACACACAGAAGTATTTCTTACTTCAGAGGAAATTCCTTTTCAAATTGAGTGTCATCATAAGTTTAAATTCATTTATTTTGAATAACTCGCGTACATAGACTAATAATAAGAATAGACCGAGCTATGGCAACCCTTTTGCTGCTCATAAACCAAACCATGTGACTGGTGGATATCCTAGCAACAGCGGGCGTTGATCGTAGCAGACGATCAACAACCGCTATGCGAGAAATAAAATAAATAAAATTGATGGAACACGGAAGAATGATCTTTTATGGAGTCCGATTTGTAAATTTGTTATTCTAAGTTGTAAAAATTTTGTTAATATAGTGAGTTTTTCGTTTAGATAGTACTGTGCATTTTCTTTATTCAATTTCAATAACTCTCTAAGCAATTAAGGATGCATGCGCCCAAAAAGAATCGGCAAACGGTAAGATTTTTACCTACAATTTCAATTTAAAGTACCGATTAGTACATTTTTGCCTTGACGCAAAACGTTTGCGCCAACGCTGACGTAGCAGTTCCGAATGAAATAAAAGTTACCGAAAACTGATCAAAAACTAATTACTAATGTCAAAATAATGCATAACTAAAAGAAAAACAGTTCAATCTCAGCACCTGGAAAAAAATTATAATGAAAACACATTGTCTTAAAATACATGTCGAGTGCCAAACTATAGATAATGTTTCTATCTAGCAACCATGCTGCCAAAGTCTTCGCCAAGCCCTTCCACCAGTCACATGATACATCTATGAACCAATTTTCTTCATCAGCAAGAATGAGAAAGCTCGGTCTACTCTTATTATTAGTCTATGCTCGCGTACTAGAGTAGAGCGAAAACGAGCTGATGTGTACTTCCTTTTACTCCAATTTAAAGCCTCGGAGGGAGCAAAGAAACACTTTAAATATTTTCAACCCAAGTTTGTTGCGAACCGAAGCAAAAAAAAAACGCTTTATACAGATAAATTTTCGCAATATTGGCAGTTTTAATGTGATTCAATGGTTAACTCTCTAAATATGGCCAAATTGAAACCAGATTAAAAAAAAAAAAAATCGCCAAATTCGTCACCAAGTTGGCGACAAAACTTGGCGTTCAAAAGCTTGGCGATATATTGCCAAGTGTTTGCCAAATTATAACACCGCTTGAGTTTACATTGAAATTAACAATGATTTTACCCCAAAAAGGTGTAAAAGACCCCCTTTACAACATCCGAATGAAAACCAAATGGGAATGGAAACCAAAAAAAAAGGTGCACAACTAGACCCCACTTGGAGTCTATGTACCAAATTTCAACTTTCTAGGACATACCGTTCTTGAGTTATGCGAGATACATACACACATACACACATACATACGCACATACATACGTACATACGGACGTCACGAGAAAACTCGCTGTAATTAACTCGGGGATCGTCAAAATGGATTCTTCAGGTGTCTATACGATTTTAGGCATGTATACACGTGTAGTCGCGTTGAAAAAAAAAACTCAACATTAATTCAGGGGTGAGCAAAATGGAAATTAAGGCGGAATTTTGTGTGATATTTTTGACGAATACAATACTTCCTTTTTTGTAAAAGGAAGTAAAAAAAAAAAAGAACTTGTCGAGTATAGCACACTAAAACCATTCAGAAGCTGCATGTCTGCATTCTAATCTATGAAAAATATCTTTCAAAATCATATTCTGAAATTTGCGTGACAGACAAATTTTTATTAATGAGTTTCGAAAAGGCAATTTGCCAAAGCTTGCCTTCACAACCCAGAATACACAAATAACGTTGCTTTTTATAGTACCTAAGCAATTAATTTTAGTTACATAAACATCAAAAAAATTAAATTCAAAACCTTGTGCCCATTTTAAGTTCACGCAACTATGCCTCATAGCTTTATGTTCTGTAATTAAGATGAAACAAATTACTTCTCTTTACAACTAGATACAGTGTTATAAAGGGTGTCCCAAAATTAACGCAAGATTTGAATTTGCCGCCATTTTTGCAATAAATGGTTGGCAACCCTGAAAAAAGAACAATTTGACAGCTGAGAGTTTAGGGTAATCAAAAATGGAGCGTTATACGATACAATAACGCGTTTTCATTATTGAACAATTGTTTCAAAAATAATGAAAGTTGAGGCTGGTCAAGCAGTTACTGTTTTTGGTGCTCGGTATCGCAACACGGTAATGCACGGGTGGTTGTGGGCTTATTGACATAGACCTTTGAATTCAAATAACCCCATAAGAAGAAGTTTAAAAATGTTAAATCACACGATCTAAGGTGCCAATTCGAAATGAGAGAGTACGCGACTAGGAAATGCCTTATGCAGTAATTGAAATGTTTCACTCTCTCTAGCTGTATGGTACAATAACACCCCATTTTTACTAACCCTAAACTCTCAACTGTCAAATTGTTCTTTTTTCATGGCTGCCAACAATTTATGGAAAAAATGGCGGCAAATTCAAATCTTGCGTTAATTTTGGGACACCCTTTAGTTTTCTTACTCAAATACAAGCCAATATTCTGGTTGCATACACTCATGGGTACATAAAAGTAAAGATAAAAATTTGAGGCACTTAATTCTTTTTATTTCGAATGGAGAATATATATTTATTAAATATTACAACAACTATTCCGGAAATTGTGGTTTAACATTTTAATTTAACCTACGGTGCATTGATACGCATTTTATTGGACAGAATCCCACACGCTTTTAGTGTATAATATCAAGTACCTGTAATCAAGTACCCAGTAATTGATTAAGGAATTGACCCAGTATGTCAATTCCTTTTTAGACTGTTTGTCTCATGAAAAATAAAGGTTAGGGGAGACAATTATGTTCACTAAAGGTTGCTACGAAACTCATAAGGAATCTGAGGTTGAGGGATGTGTAGATAGGTCGTTGTTTCGTTCTAGAATTTTTAAATTCCCTCAAGTTTAATTCAAATATCTTAGTTGTAACCAATAACATTGTAAAATCAGTTTCAAGTCATCCCTTTTGTCTGTTGATTATCGTTCCTAGTCGTTTTACCTGCAGTGAAAATCATTCAAGTTAAGTAGATTAATTTTTTACTTTTCTCTCGATTTGTCAAAACGAAAATCCCCTAATGTTGCAGATCAAGTTGAATTGCCGAAGAATGAAGATGTATGAAGGCGCAAAAATGTAATTTCTGTTATTTTTTTAATTATTAACTTTCATTTAATCCGATGCTCGTATAAATTAGAAATTAGGTTTCATACACGAAAATTAGCTTTAATTTTAATGTTTTAGGAGATTTTTAGGATAAAATAAAATCGCTTCTATATATCGAAATTTCTATATATCGAATTTTTTTCCGGCAATTCGATATATGGAGGTCCGACTGTACTTCAAGACGAGTAATATATATTTTTTAAAGGTGTCACAAGTTTATTTTCACGATGTGAGGCAAATATGCAAATGAGACCGTAGTGGCGATAAGTACGAGCCTATTGAACTTATTTCCATGCATGTGTCAACCTCTTCCGAAGTCGCATTGAACAGTTAAAATGAAATCGTGGCTCTAATGAGTTATCTCATTAACCAATTTGACATCTAAAATAATGTTTATAGGTAATTTGAATTAACGATATCACATTTATTCTGTGAGTCTCACGAATTTGCATCAAATATTTATTTTAAAAGCGTCCTTTTTATCAAGTTATGAAATGCTATGGAACTCAATTTCATTTTTAGTGAACTAAAAAATTCCTTTTTTGACAAAGTGTCGAATAAAACCCATCTAAACTATCGCTTCCTATTTTATGTTCATTTTTCTCTCAAAACATAGCACTTCTATGGGCAAAAAATAGTTTTTTTTTTCATATATTTAAACTAGAACATCTCTGAAATGAGAACAAACTCCAACTTTTATCAGTATTTTCTTAATTCCTACTGGCAGGGATACTTTTTATTTGTTAAAAATTTCCTCATTCGTCAGAGTAATTTAGAAAAAAAAATTGGGAATCTATAATCATGAACAAGAATCGTGAATTGAGTCTGCATTTCATTTTAAGACAGAACATTATGTAGAGATACAGCACCCATGTCACTTCTTAAAAATGGAAATAAAGTGAAACCTGTGTAAGTTGACCACTTGCGGTGCAGTACTTTGGTGGTCAACTTAGACAGGTGGTCAACTTATAGAGGGTAATAATAAAAACTTTTTTTTTTGTCATTTCTTGTCCAATACATTCATTTTTTAATTAATTGGAACACTTTAAACTCACTTTCATTGTTTAACATTACTTTAAAACAATAAGAAAAAATGTTGTTTAAATATTTTTAGAGATTATTTACCAGAATGACGTGTAAAGTATCATACAAATTTAAAATTTCTGTGAATCGATCAAAAAAAAAAAAAAAAAAAGCCTCATTGCTTATGAAAAACTACTTACTTGATATTAACAATTCCTAAAAAATCATAACAAGTCAAAAGTGACTCAAATTCTTCATTTGATTTTTTCTTGTACATTTGTAACCATGATAATCTACTTTTCAACAAAATAACTCCTTATTGAAGTTAGGCTCATTTTCTGGGACTTAACAGTAGCCCAATGCTTTTCGATGGAAACATAAATATTCATAGGTTTTTCTAAAATGCCTGGTTTCTTATTTGAGGCATAACTGATAAAGCTTTTGCTTTTGCCTAGTGATCAACTTACAGAGGTTTTTTTTACAATACTCCAAACCAAAGCTGGTGTATATTAGTGGTCAAGATAGACATGTGGTCAAGTTACAGAGGTTTTCCTTCATTATATAAGATAGGACTAATTCCGTTCCTGACAAAAGCGGTCAACTTAGACAGGTGGTCAACTTACAAAGGTGGTCAACTTTACAGGTTTTACTGAACTCGTTATTTAACAGAAGGAGATGACTCCACCCACACACTATGCCTTTAGTAACTAAAATATACATCTCGATAATAGTAAGAACTCGGGGTATATATTGGCTCTTGGCGGCTCGCTTGCGTTATAGTTGGCGAAAGCCAAAAAACATGTTTACGTCGCCACCATCTTCGTTCCTCATGCTTTAACTTTGTATTTTAATGGAACTTTTAATGCTATTTAATTATTTGATTGACGCATTATTTTGAATTTTTTGTGTCTTTAATGGCTTAATTTGTTCAGTCGACGAATTGTTTTACGTTTTAATACAGCCGTTACCCTATAGTCATAAAATGTCACTAACTGGGGAAATCCTTAGTTTCTAATAGCATTGAGCCCTTTGTACTTGCCTGTGCACTAGGGTGGTTCAGAAAAACATTTTTTTCAGCTAGAATCCAGGACACCCCCTATTGTTTTTAGACCTACTAATAGTATTATGCTGTAAAAGTTTTAGCTTCGTAGTAAAATTTTAAGAGTATGCTCAATGACCCATTAATTTAACATTAGCCGTAGCATAAACAATGCCACAAATTTAGAAACATTTAATTTCCCCACCTGCTTTTTTTTTTTGTAAATAATTATTTTATTGCAATGTATATGCATAGTATTACTAGTGTATATTATAACATGTAGCATTGTTTTTTTCAGTTCAATGTATTTTTTAACCCCCCTCCCTATACTTATGAAGTTTGGGGAAGAAGGTTGAGCACCCTCTTTCAGTTGAAATAGAAAGACAAAATTATTTCCGTATGTTACTATCCACAAGTGTAAAAAAACGAGCAGATGTGTGCATCACATGACTTCCTTTTACTCCAAATTAATGTCATTTCCACATTATTGGCAATTTTAATGTGGTTCAATTGTTTACTCTCTAAATATCACCAATAGCAGCCAAATTGAAACCAAATTTGAAATTAAAAAAAAAAATCTCCAAATTTGTCGCCAAGTTGGCGACAAAATTTGGCGATCAAAGACTAGCGATATATTTGCCAAGTGTCCGACAAATTATAACACCACTTGAGTTTATATCGAAATTAACAATGATTTCCCCCCCAAAAGGGGCAAAAGACCCTCTTAGGAACATCTGAATGCAACCAAAAAGAAAGGTGCACAACTAGGCCCCACTAGGAGTTTACGTACCAAATTTCAACTTTCTAAGACATACCGTTTTTGAGTTATGCGAGATACTTACACACATACACACATACGCACATACATACGTACATACGGACGTCACGAGAAAATTCGTTGTAATTAACTCGGAGGTCGTCAAAATGGATATTTCGGGTGTCTGTAGGTTCCTAGGCACTTATCCACGTGTGGTCGAGTAGAAACAAAAACTCAACATTCATTCGGGGGTGAGCAAAATGGAAATTAAGGCCGCTTTTTGAGTGAAATTATTTCGCGAATACAATACTTCCTTTTTTGTAAAAGGAAGTAAAAATGAGGGGTGTCCTGCTATCTAGGAGAATTTTTTTTTTTACATGTATTTTTGAACCACCCTACTGAGCACCTTGTTTTACATTCTAGCCCGCTTTTCGATCTGTGTACTCATGATTTAGTTTTCACTAAACTCTCGTTTTTCACTTTTCACGTTGCGCACAAAATATCCATTAAAAAAAAAAAAAAAAAACTCAACATGTATGTATGATTGTACAAATGTAAAATTTTGTTTAGTAGGTACTAGCCCGAAGATATTACTTCTATCCTTCATGACGCTTTTAATACATCAAGGGATCCATGAGATGAGAGACCTCAGAACAAAAATAAATCTTATTTTCCAAAGTTATTTCTACTCCAATTTAGTATGCAAATTGAAGTGTCAAAAATAGTTTGCCAACAAAGCGTTTTTTAAATTTTTTTAGCTGCCAGTCGCTTATTGGAAATTTTGCAGTAGTTTATAATTTGAGCGCTGAAGTAAGTAGTGGATTTTTAACTGTAAAAAGTATGCATTTGTTTTTCAGTAAAAAGTTTTGCTTCGTGTAAATTTAAACACATTATAAACAAGTTTTTCAATTTGTAGTATGTGATAATATCAATGATTTTTTAAAAGTGTACAAATTTTAAGATTTCTGTGTTATAAGTTAGAAGTTTATCTAAAAGATAGCAATAAAACATTATGTAACGAACTTTTTGCTATAGGTTACTCAATATTCTGCGTTTACTATCTAATCAAGATTCTAAGTTAAGAAAAGGTATCATAAAAATAGAGGGAAAAAAGCTAAAATGTTGGGGTAAACGTCAATTAAAGTAAAGCTATAATTGACTAAGGTAATCTGAATTGTGATGAAAGTAATCTGAACTATCATGAACTCGTCCATTGGTGATATGAGATCCCACTTATGATTATCGGGTGGATAAAGATGAATATAATGTTGTAGACGATATAACCCTTAAAGTAAATGCGATAAAAGTTAAAGAATTTTTTCTCTCTGATACGAACTTCATAAAGTGATAACGGTACCTTCCTTTGAAACAACATATTTTCCCCACTTTTATGCCAACAATCGATTTCAGTACGATATTTACGATGATGTTTTGAATACGATCAGTCTTGCCGTGGAATTCACATCAAATCGCAAAATCATGAATTAAAAAAGTTAAGAGAAAACCCGACTACTGCTGAGTATTTCGCAGTGAATGAATTGCCATTGATGAAGTCCTTGGTTCCCTCTTGTGTCTCTTCCCCGTGCAAACGAAATTTGCATTCTGTCTGATAGCAGAAGTGCAATACAGCATTTGTCCAACTGGCAAAGTATGAGAGATAATACTCGACAACGGCTTTCCATATCGCATCAGATTCATCTACAGTGGATCATTTCCTGCGTCGATCTCGAGCGAAATGAGATTGTGGACACTTTGGTCAAGACTCTAAAAAGGAAATTAAAAGATTGTTTACAAAATAAGCCTGGGCATCCTGTATTATTTAGTAGCTAGGAAGAGCTAGTATTAAATAATATCAGAAAAAACAAATCATCCAAACCATTAAATTGAGGTGTTTTCATTCTTTCTAATGTTTAAATAATGATCATTTCAATTGGTTTTAGCTGTAGTTAGATTATGTTTTTATTTGAGAAATTATGATTCCTGAAATTATGTTTTTATGTATATGTTAATTTTATATTAATTTATGTAAATAATTTGCAATAGATATAAACAGTTTGCTCACTAGAATGTACGTTTTGAGTTCATTTATCAAAATCATTGGTCCTTTTTGATACCACCACCTGTTTTACAGCTTTTTCTAATGGATTTGCTGAGTGGGACCAAGTAGTCCCAGCGCGGGGCTACTTGAACCCAATTTTTTAAAAATAGAAGAAAAATATAAAGAGTTTAAATTGTAGTTTAAAAAAGGCGTTAGGTGGTAGCAGAACGTCTGAAAAGTGTAAAAACAAGTTTATCAGTTCACACTATGGGTTTGAAAAAGCATTCAGTGTAAAACTCGCAAAAAGTATGAAATTTCGGGTTCAAGTAGCCCCATTTTACGGTAGTTGATTTTTCTGACGATCCTCTTAACAAAGATTTCTCTTCTCAACTTAGTATTACCTGCTACTAAAAGCATTGTAGAAATAATATTCACAAGCTTTTTGCGCATTTATCTGTAGTAAAGTATTGTGAAGTAATTTTTTTCTAAGTTGCTGGATCCGCATTTCTTGTATAAAAGGCACCTTTGTTGACAAATATTAATTTCTCATTGTAAGTACAAATGTTACATTGAAGGGAGAAAAAAGTTCAAAATTTAAAAAAATTGCTGAAGATCTATTCTCATTACAAAAAAGACGGGGAGTGAAAACTTGTTCCTCTCGCGTTAAGAGCCCCACGTCTCGTTTTAAATCTCGTACAAATGAATTCGCGGGGGAAGTTATTCAAATGTGGAAATTCTAATATTTTCTCATCTGAATGGATGCAGAACTTTAAAAACATCCAAAACGAATCTGACAACAGCAATCTATTTTAATGCTTAGGTGACGATTCTGCAAATCCGCTCTCCCGTTTTCTATCAAAAAGGGGAGGGGGAAACCTGATACTCACTCGTCTCCCCCGGTTCTTCCCCCAACTCACACTAAAAATCCCCACCACGCCAATCTTAAATGCTCTCCTCCCCTCACCCGCGAGTGGAGACGGCCTCCTGTCGCTATGACAACCGCAGGTAAGGCCAGGTGGAAAAGCAGCTAAGGTGTCAGGGCAGCTGGCTTCACGCACTTCCGGTAGAGGGGAGGGGAGAGGTTTGTGGTAACCCTACCGTTTCCATGACGACGCATGGAACGCCAACAGTAGAGTCGTCGTGTTCCCTGACACTTGGTTTTGTAAAGCTCTTGGATTGCGTGCTACATGATATGTGGATTTTAAAACTTCTATACAATGCTGAATTCTATTTTCTTTTTTAAATTCAAATGTCAGATTTTTTAATATCAAAATAATAATTATTTTACTATCGATATTGGTAAAGTTCAAGCTTAGCTTTAAAAAAAAAGAGGGGGGGGGGGTGCGTTATTTCTCCAGCTATTGAATCGGCAAAGTTTGAGCTATTTTTATTTTTTTTTAAAGAAAAACTGATTATAAAATTTTTTGTATCTCTCTATTTTACTGAATCACATGATTTAGAGAGATTGTCTTTTTATTCTATATCTTCATACAATCTATCGTTTTTATTCATTTATTCTTTTTAATTTACTTTTGTGAAGCTATGACTTGTCGAAATAGATGATAGTAAAAACAGGACTTCAGTTTCCTAAACTATTTGGATTTTGCTTTTTTCTTACTTTTTCATGAACACGAAACACATACACATACCAGGGCTGTATTTACGCGGTGGGATTTTGAGGCTTCAAAACTCCTCCAAAATTTTCAAAACTATTCTAAAAATTGTTTTTCATAATCCCCCCCTCCTTTTTTTTGCTGAAAAAGTTATTATTTCTATTTTATAATTTATTTATTTAATTTTCAATTTTATTTGAAAAAGAACAATTATTATTGTTGAAGATTTGTAAAAACTAAGTGCTTTATGAGTAGCAGTTTTTTGTAGTTATTGTGAACACCCTTCATTCCAAAACAATACACCGCCTTCAGTCAAATTTTAAATACCTGACGCAAATAAAAACATCTAAGTTCTTAAAATTTGAAAGTACCAAACTGTATATTTAACATATGTATTAACTGTCAAAAAAAATTTGTATCAAGGAAGCAGTACTTAGCATACGCGTACATGAATGTACGCATCTATTCACTTGAGTTATTTAAAATACATTAAATATATACAGGGGTGAAGTTATGTAGGGGAATGTGGGGCAAAGTAAAATGGTTAAGATCACTAAGTTTTTTTTTCAAAATGAACAAATCGGAAAATTGTTTTGAAAATTACAGTACATAAAGAAAGAACATTGTATTTTAAAATAAAACTTGAGTTGAAACAGTATTTTGTTATTTTTGCCAGTAAGTTTGAGTCTTCAAAAAGTGGAAAATTTTCATTTTTTTTTTAACGGAGCAAAGTGAAAAATAAAATATTTTTCTAATGAAATATTGTCTATCTGATTACAAAATATATTTTTGGTCAAAAAAATCAGTAAATAAAACGTTGAATGAACAAATGAAAAGATAATGAAACAATAAACGATTAATTAAATGAATAAATCAATTAATGTCTGAACAAAAATAAAGGAGCGCGAGTAAAAGAATGAATGAATAAGAAAATAAGTGAATGGGTTAATTACTAAATGAAGGAATGTACATAAAGTCATTGTCTTTTCGAGGGGGGGGGGGTGAACTCTAAGACCCCCCCCCCCTGTATACGGCCCTGAATCACATTAAAATGTCCAATACTGGGAAAATTAATCTGTATAAAAGTTTTTTTGCTTCAGTTCGCAACAAACTTGGGGTAAAAATATTTAAAGTGTTTCTTTGCTTATTCAAAGGCACTATTATCATTGAATTGGCGTAAAAGGAAGTCATGTGATGCACACATAAGCTCGTTTTTAAAAATCAAACATCATTTTTTCAATTTTTATTTGTTTTTTTTTTCTGTTTCCCGGTTATCGGCTTCCACAGATAGAGAGCCTCTGCAGTACAGTATCTTACTAATAATAAAACTGAAAGTCTCTCTGTCCGGAGGATGTCTTGATGTCTGGAAGTCTGTAGGATGTCTGTGACGCGCATAGCGCCTAGACCGTTCGGCCGATTTTCATGAAATTTGGCACAAAGTTAGTATGTAGCATGGGGGTGTGCACCTTGAAGCGATTTTTCAAAAATTCGATGTGGTTCTTTTTCTATTCCAATTTTAAGAAAAAAAAAATACCATAAGATGGACGAGTAAATTACGAAATTATCATAACGTGGAACAATAACATGGGCACAAGCCAATTGGCGAGATGCGAAATTATCATAACGTGGAACCGTAAGATGGGTACATGCCAACTGGCGAAAAAATTCACCACACATTATTTGTAAATATACAGGCGAACCAAAAGACATTTTGATTTTTCTATTACGGGCAAAGCCGTGCGGGTACCACTAGTAGTGAAATAATATCGGATTTAAAGAGTATTGATTGGATACTTATGCCCTAAAAACCTTATCTCAACTGAAGCGAATGTTCTGATCAAACTCATTGTAAACTCATTTTTTTAGAGAGACTGATACTCGAAATACCATTTTTTTAGAAACCGTAAAAATACTAATATTTTTGTAATTGTATTGAATTCTAACATACTTTATCAGAACTTAAACTACAATCTTGCATTTGTTTTGAGACTTCTAGTTCAATAATATGTGTTTATCGAATATATCATCAATATTTGAGGAACATTTTATAATTTAATAGACTGTGCACCTTCTCCTGTATTAGACGGGAAAATTCAGTTCACCATATAGATCAAAAATTAAAAAAAAAAAAAAAATTTAAAGCCCTGGTTATTTTTGGTATCCTGGATTTAATGCACGCAGTATAAAAAACCAGTTTTTTTTCGAGCTCTTTACAGACGACTGGCGATCCTAACAACACATCTCTATATCTTAAATGTTTTTTGCTTATTTATTTTCAATTTCGATTATTCGAAGCAGATTTTAGGTCTTGTAATAAATTATGTATGTTAGTACGAATAAGGTGGAATAATTTATTCATTTAATGGTCCAGTCTAGACGCAATAAATCGAGAAAAAATTGCCAATCCCTCAGTTCGTTTATTTTAAAGAATTCGACATTTTTTTCCTCGTAAAAATAAGATTTTTAACCCAAGCATGAATTCAAATATTCTTTTCTTATCAGAAGATTGTCTTGAAGATGTCCACCGGGAATTTTCTACCTGTGCATTCTCTTTTTCATGACTTCATGCTCTCGGAGATTTTTTATTTTCTTCTTCAATGGACTTAGAATGTTTTCGGCTCTCTGTCTGAAGAACATTTCTTAAAATAATTCCAGTTATAGCAATATGCGCTGTAAAAGAATAGAAGAAAGCAAAGCTCTCAATGGTGAAGATATTTTTACTGCTTTTATAGTTAAACTAGTGGTACCCGCACGGCTTTGCCCGTAATAGAAAAATTACAAGATCTTTTGGTTCGCCTGTATATTTAAATAATGTATGGTGAATTTTCTCGCCAATTGGCTTGCACCCATGTTACGGTCCCACGTTATGATAATTTAGTATCTCGCCAATTGGCTTGTGCCCATGTTACGGTTCCACGTTATGAAAATTTCGTAATATACTCGTCCATCTAATGATATTTTTGTTCTTAAAATTGGAATAGAAAAAGAACCACATCGAATTTTCGGAAAATCGTTTCGAAGTGCACACTTCCATGTTACAAACTAACTTTGTGCCAAATTTCATGAAAATCGGCCTAACGGTCTAGGCGCTATGCGCGTCACAGACATCCAAACATTCTCCGGACAGACTTTCAGCTTTATTATTAGTAACTAGTGGCACCCGCACGGCTTCGCCCGTAATAGAAAAATTAAAGGTCTTTTGGTTTGCCTGTATATTTACAAATAATGTATGGTGAATTTTCTCTCCAATTGGCTTGTACCGACGTTACAGTTCCACGTTATGATAATTTCGTAATTTATGATAGTTTTTTTCTTAAAATTGGAATAAAAAAAGAACCACATCGAATTTTTGAAAAATTGCTTCGAGGTGCACACCCCCATGCTACAAACTAACTTTGTTCCAAATTTCATGAAAATCGGCCGAACGGTCTAGGCGCTATGCGCGTCACAGACATCCAGACATCCAGACATCCGGACAGAGAGACTTTCAGCTTTATTATTAGTAAAGATAAAGAAGATAAAGACAATTATAAATGTTCTAAAGTATCTAAATAGATCTTTACACTTGGAATTTTCTGAAACATAGGTAAATAACGAAAATTTTAGAGCAAGAATTTAACATCATTTTCACATATTCAATTTTTTTTTTCATAAAGACGACGCATTTTTTTTAAAAATGTATTACGTTAGCCGCTGTAAACAGTAGTATTGATTTTCTTTGATATAAATGCAAACAAATGAAACAATGGTATAAATTGGAATAAAAAACCTATATTTAGACATTTTTCTAACTGTTAAAAATAAAAAAAAGCAACATACATTTTTGAAAAAAGAATCGCTATAATACCCAATAATAATTACAAAACATCTAAACAAATGAAACAAACTAAACAATTGATGTATAATGACAATACTGATGCATACATTTCACAGCAAAAAATGTATAGATTTATCATAAATTTTTACTGGGAATCTTTTTATTGTGAGTTAACTTCTTTATTTTTCTTTTATTTACTTTTTCATTACTACTTCTCATTCTTCTTTTTTTTTTTTGAAAAGTTATTAAGTGTGGTGTTCCAATAGGGTATACTCGATACGCCGTATACTCTCAAATATTTTTAAAACATTTTTGCGTATACCCTCAAGTTTCATAATTTTTCATATTAAGACATACTATGCATTTGATCACATACGCAAATTGTGCGTAATGGATTACTGGGAGTAAACCCTCAGAAAAATTGATGGGAACATCACTATACAACAGTATTTTAGAAATCGTTTGCATTACATTTCGCAAAATCAAGAAAATGTTGTGAGACCAAAGCTTGTAATGATCATATATCTGATTTCTAATGCATGGCTCGCCAATATTTGTTAAAAGCTTTAATTAATTTTCATTTGATACGAATTCCTCCTAAAAATTTTCTACAACATTTTGATTTATTTTAAAAGTTAAAACAGTTGGCACTTTTAAAGAGCCGCAGTCTAATGTATCCATTAAACTGCACTCTTCAGATAATTCATGTAAAAAGTTCCTTGAAATATTAGTTACAAAAAAAAAAAAATCATTGCTTAAATTGAGGGCAAAAAAGCTTCGTCACTAAAATCGAAAGTAATTAAAATATATAGCATGAAAAAAAAAAACCCTACATAAAAATGTGTATCTTACAGTAATAGAATACAGTATTTTACAGTAATAGAAGCTGCTTTAAAATATAAAACAGTTGGTCTTTTTAAAATGCCGCTATCTATTGTATCTACTAAACCGCACTCTTTAGACAATTCATGCTAAAAAGTTCCTTGAAACAATATTTACAAAATATAATTATTGCCCAAAGTAGGGGCAAAAGCCTTCGTCACTAAAATCGAAAGTAATGAAAATGTATAGCATGAAAAAACCACATATAAAAATTTATACCTTACAGGGAAAAAATCATTAAACAATTATTTAACAAGTATTTATTTTTTATTATCGATTCTATTAAAAAAATAAGCATTGATAATCAGACTTACCTTCTTAAAAACATGTTTTGGTCGAAAAATGTAGCTTCCAAACATATTTGGAGATGTTAAACATTTAATACGTTAAATTTTCACTTCTAAAGCATCCCAAGGGCTTCTTTAGCGTGAAGCACAACAATACAAAGAAAGATAAAAAGAATATCATTCCAAGTCTGCATTAAGAGACTGCTGATAACGTAAGCTGAACATTCACACATACTTTTCGAATTATTATTACTTTGCTAACTAATACCAGAGTTGTTTTGCAACGATCAGCTAGTCCAAGAACGCTATTTGAACTAAAGGGAATTCACCGCTGATCGCCTCTGGGAGGTCACGTGACATCGATTGCGCAATACAGCACGTAGGCCTGATATATAGAAGGCTGTGGGTTCTAGCAGCTGGTGGATCATACTTGAAAGAAAGAAAGCAATACTTTCCCAAGTGTGCATAAGTGTTGCTCCACTTTGTTCCCAAATGTCCAATCAATGTGATCTCACATATGCAACCAATGTGTTACAAGTTTAAATTTTACAAATATCCTGAGCGAGACATATTTGATAAGCTTTTGAAGCTGGTTCAGTTCACTTTCTTTTTAAGGGAGCAGATTTACAGCACAGTTTAGTACATGTATGCAACTTTTTTTTGAACTATAACATGTTCACAATGCGTATCGAAAATTTGGAGGGTGCTCTTTTACGAGAAGTAAAAAAAACGGAACTGTTTTCCTCACAACGCGCGAAAATTAATAGTTGTCTCTTATCGTTTAGAACATAAATTGATTTTGGACGAGATTACAATTATATGCTATTTTACCTTAAATCATTGTAAAATTTTATCACAAAGCAAAATATCTAATTAATCTAAATATATAGTACTACTATTGAACGATATTACCTCAAATGCATCGCAAAGAGAGGCTGTAATGTCAAATATTACTATACACTATCATAAGTGCTGCAGTAAAATATTGACATACGTATTCAGTCAAATAATGACACTGCAATCAGCAGAGTAATACCGTATGCGATGCAGAGACTATTATCGCAAAATGATGGTGCATGTTATCGACAATTCGAGAAACCTTTTGCCCGTTCTCGATGGATGTGTAATTATGCGTTGGCCTAGCATTCTATATCTAATTTTAGTGGTTATGTAGATTATATTTATGCAAGGTAGGTGAGCCAAAGAAGGTCAAAGATGATGACATTTCATAATGTTTTGTCTAACTGCATCGGGCTACATTTTTATTTGTAGCACTTTTCAAGTATGGTTTCAATGAAGTTTCTTTGTTAACTAAAATTTTGATTGTTTTTGTAATACAAGTACAGTCGAGTCCCGACTTACGCGAGGGATGCGTTCCAAGACTCCTCGCGTAAGTCAAAATTTCGCGTTGTGGAAAAATATATGCATAATTTTTTTTTAAAGCATACCAAATACTTTTAGACACTTATAAACACCCTCAAACTGTTTTAAAGCATTCCTTAACTATACACTACAGTTTCTTGCATAAAGAACTAAACTTTTACTGTATTTAAAAAATAAAAAATTGTTATTCAACATGAAATACTTTAAGATGCACAAAATGAACTACCAATGAGAATGAAAGACATAAAATATAACAATACGGTACGCACAGCATGTAGTAAAATTAAAATGATGCTCTATAATAGCACTGTACAGTAGATACAGTAACAATATTTAAGGGTTACTGTAGACTAGTTTGGTGTGGGAACTTTGGTGTCAGTGATAAATAAAGAGATGAAATAACATTTACGCAATCAATATTTAGTAGCCAATAACGAAGCTGATACTTTCTTCCAAAAAAATTCATGTTGTGGGCGAAAAACTCGCGATAGCTCTAAAATTCGTTACTCGTGAAAAATTCGCGTTATAGCCATTTCGCGTAAGTCAGATCACGTTGTAGCGGGAGTCGACTGTACACAATTATAGCTTGTGAGTCAACTTTGGAGCATAGTGTTTCAAAGGCAGCCAATGTATTGAAAAACCATTTATAACACGGAAAAAAATCTTGGCTTATTGGTTTTGCTTCTAGAAGTGCTGATATTTTCTCTCTTTCCTGTACCTGAGCTTCATGGCTTCAATTGGTTTGAAAAAGAAATGTTAGCAGAACAATGTAACGCTAATCAAATAATACAACAGAGTGAATTGCCAAAAATTACCCTTCTAACTTAATTCAAATATTTTTGTATTCGAGTGGCATCCTCGAGAATATGCATCTAACCATCATTTGCACTCATCAAAATTATTAATGTCCTTAATTTATTCGAATTGAAGTGAATGTAGGCAAGAGAAATAAATAATCTTTCAGAAAACGGATCATAGCTCAAAGTTCTAAAAATTTAAGCACATGTACAGTGCTGGCCAAATTATTAGACTAAGACTGTTTTAAAAGCAAATTCTTTATTGATTACATAACTATTAACACATTAACGAACAGTGAAATAATTATCTAATATTTAGTATGCATTCCCTTGTTCTTGGTGAGCATTTTAAGTCTTTTTGGCATACTGGTCACAAGGTTTACACCATTTCTTAACTTTTTAAAAAAGGAGGTAAAAAATTGTTTATACTCACTATTATATATATACTCACAATACACATACTCACTAATTACATAAAACTAACTTTAAATATAACAGAACAGACTAATAAAAAGAACTATTGAACTGTTAAAGCTAATTGAGGTTATGTTCCTGGTAGGTAGATAAACTAAGAGCATAAACAAAGCAGACAGTGCTGCCACCTGCAAACATTAAATTATGCTAAAATAACGTAATAATCAGTGTACAGTATGTACTGTACTTTAACAGTAAAATAAATAGTATTTTAGTATAAATAGTGTACAAAAACAAAAAATAAAAGTAAAAAAAATAACCTCTTTAGTCTAATAAATTGGCCAGCACTGTATATTAAAATGTAATCTTCTTCGCAAATTAGAATTATTTTTTCAAAAATGTAATCATAACTTTCCATGGTGGCTGAACTTTTCGAGTTTAGCCACATGCACTAAATATACATTATTTGCAAGGCAGTACCATGCGATTAAAAAAAAAAAAGAAAAAAAAAAGGAGGATTGTTCTTTCCTAATAATACTTGCCACCTTTGGCTCACATTCCTTACGTATTCTTTCTCAACCTGTGTTTGTACATTTATGCAACTAAACTTTCTTTTAATTTATAGCTATAAACATTTTTCATACATATTTCTATTTATAGCACTTTACTAGACTTTTTAATTCATAAATATTTTAGTCTGTCTCATCCCCTAGATAGGCATACGTAGTTAACTTTCTTTGCCAGTTCCGATCAGTAGCGTAACAAGGGTGGGCAGGAGTGGCTCTCGCTAGAGGCGTAGTAGGGGGGGGGATGGCATTTCAACTGATTTAAAATAAATAAATACATAATTTTTTTTAAAGAAAAATTGATCATATGAGTGGAAAAATGCTTTTGTACATATAAAAAATAAAAAAAAAGTCTCGCAAGAAAAAGAGCCAGAGGGGAAAATACGTTGTTATTCACGGAACTGAAAAATGTTTATTCTCATTTGGTGTAAAAACGTACATTATATATATATTTATTAACTAATTGCAATTATTATTGGTTTTATTGAATTTATGTAAAATGGTGGAGGGAGAGATAAAATTTTGGGGAAGGGAGAATTCTGAATGAATCAAATGAAATCCCAATTTTACAGAATGATAAAATTCGAGTCTACACATACAACATACATACCATTTACTGCGGAAGAAAATTGGGTATCATTGAAAACAATTTAAAAATAAAGAATAAGAATATTGCGGTTATAGTATTGTCTCCTAATTTGTCGAATCAATTAGTCGAATCCCCCCCCCCCAAATTTTCTTGGGACGTCATAGTATCCTCCGATGATTTCCCATCGGCATGATGCGGGGGAGGGGAAGAAGGTGCAATTTCACAAGGGGCACTAGGCCCCCTAGGTACGCTACTAGTTCGGATATAATGCTACGCTGCCGTGGTGAGGATAAGGGCAGTGTCTGCCAATCTTTCATTTTTCATTTTTTAAAAACGTTTTTGATATTTTTTGCCCTTTAGCTTTATTAAACAAATCTAAAGAAGTTCTTCTGCCCTTATATAGAAGTTTGGTAAGACCTCATTTAGAGTATGCTGTTCAGTTTTGGTCTCCTTATCTTAAGAAAGACATTAATGTATTGGAAAGGGTTCAAAGACGGGCTGCAAGGATAATAAATGGACTTTCTCACTTAAACTACGATTCCAGGCTTAGAAGGCTAAAAATGTACTGTCTTGAGCAAAGAAGAGACCGAGGGGACATGATTCAGCTGTTTAAATTTATTAAAACGAAAGATGTTACGGGGCTGAAGTTTAGCACTGAAAACAGGACAAGGGGTCATTGTTTTAAGCTATTTAAATCTCAGGCTAACATGGATATTAGGAAAAATTATTATATTAGCAGGGTAGTGGAACCTTGGAACAGCTTACCGGAAGAGGTGGTAATGAGCAAGGGAGTAGACAGTTTGAAGAGGGCCATTGATCTTCACTGAGGATTGTAAATTGACTAGGACCAGTCTAGCTGGGCCCAGAGCCTGTTGCTGGTCGTCACTTTTGTATTTGTATTTGTATTTATTGTACGAGCTTGCTTATTTGGTTTTCGATGAAAATAGAGCACGAAAAAACTTCTAATTCTAACATTTCTTTATTGTTCGTACGGAATCTAAAATGCGTTTCTTCATATATCTCAAAAACCCATTTCTGCAGATACTACCTTCACCTTCCTACGGCAGTATTGGTCTCTTTATATACGCATATGCCTCGATATGGCTAGTTCTTTTTTTAAAAATTACATCCAAACCTGTTTTTTTTTGCGGTCTTTTTTTGTGCAGTATAAGAAAATTATTTATAATACTAGCGGAAATCTATACTAATATTATAAAGAGAGAGAGGGCGGTTTTTTGTGTGTTTATATGTTCGAGGTAATCTCCGGAACCACTGCACCCATTTGAAAAATTCCTTCACTGCATGAAAAGTGCTTTCTTACTGAGTGACATAGGCTATAATTCGAAAAAATCCGATAAATAGTTCTTTTTTTATTCCAACTTTGACTCAAATGTCACATAAATTCCCGAATATAGAAGGGAAAATTACTTACACATATTAATATTATATATCGTTAAAAAAGGTAGAATTTTCCGCGTTCTAAATAATTTATTTCAATGCTCTAACTTAATTACGGCGGGAGTAATTTGCGTTTTTAGCTCGAACCTTTTTAGGCTTAATTGAAATTTAGGCACTACTATCTTCATTAAATTCATCAATAAAAAGTGAAGGAATTGTCCCACAATTTTCTTTTTGACACCATTGGAAAAAGCGACATTTTGTACTCCAGATCTCTCTTGACCTATGGTCGAAAAACGTAGCTTCTATCTTCAAAGCAAACAAAAAGTTACAAGTGTTTTTAAATCAAATTCGAAAACTCATTTTGATTTAGATTGTCATCCATTTTCTTTTCGCGTTTCCACGGTTACGCTTTTTGAATCCATTGCTTCTTTCTTTATTTTGCATTTAACTTCATAAATTTATTTTATTTCGTGCTTCGATGGTTACTTTTTTAAAATCCATCTTTCTCATTTTAATTTCTTGAAAGTATTTTAATATCTGTCGTCATTGTTTGGAAGGGTAATTTTGCATGTTTTTTTTTTCTTTTATTTAAGCCTGATTGTTGAATATACATCACTTGACACAATTTTTATTCTCAAGGTAGACCGGCAAAGCCTGGAAACGCAGCTCTTAATGTAAAAAAATTTGAAAACTACTGGTAATGTGATTTATACTTTTTTGCTTGTTTGGCGAAACATTTATTATTGCCAACGTCCGAAAGAAAAAACATCCGCGTCACTCGCAAAAGGGCTGGGTTCCAGTAGCGTGGTCGCTTGGCGCGTTAGGCGCTGACCAGTTCAGTCGAGGATTATTGTTTTAAAGCAACCGTAAATGTAATTCATTGTTTTGGCGATTTGTTTTGAAAGAAAAGAAACTTTTGATTTGTTTTTATCCGAGTGAAATGTGCGACATTTTCTTCTTTTTTTCTGACGATGATTTTTGAATGTTCCACTGGATGTTTTTTTTTTTTTTTTTTCGTTAGACGGTCGGATTATGATAGCGTGGTTTCTGGGCGAGTTTGGCGATAAACAATAGAGTTGTGGAACTATTTTTACATTTAAAAGATATTATTTGATGTCTTTTTTTGTTTATTTGGCGAAATAGTTTAAATTGCAGTAAGAACCGCTTCATTCACTAAATAGAGTTTTAAAGCAATTGTAAATCTAATTTAATGATTTGACGAAAGGTTTTAAATTCCAAAAAAACTTTAATAGTTTTTTTTTTTTTTTTTGAAAAGGTGTGTACGCATTTTATGCAAAGAAAATTGATCATTTCACATCAGAGGGGGTGGGGGCGTCAATTATTTTATTCAACGGACTTCCGTTAAATTTTCAGCACGGGCATCGCTGTGCGGGTATTACTATTTATTTATAAAAGGAGTGTGAGGTAGTATCTTCAAGTGACGACGGGAGCATCCTGATGGAAAGTCATTGTAACCTTCCAATATTTTTTCCTTATTCGGGAAATGTTTCGGATTTTTTTTCACTTGGTTTATTTTTGATTTCGTTTTGGGTTATTTTCTACGGGAGACTTTTCTTATGCGGTCTCTATCTGCCGCATAAAAAAAATATTTTTTCAATTGTGTTGCAAAAACATCTTTTTATAGCTACTCATGAAATTTTGAACAATTTTTTATGCGCTTTTTTATGCTGTCCCTATTCACAGCATAAAAACAGGTTTGGGTGTATTTAAATTTAGCTTTATATATAAATATATTTAAGTTTATTTTTCCACGTAACTAATTATTTCTATCCTTCAACATAGCTATTTATAATACAGTTATACAGTAAGAAATTTCAAGAATCTACGAATTTGGTCGTATTAGCCGTTATTCGTAACAACCGTGAATGAGCGATACTGTGAAAAAACGAAAAAATCTTACCTGTATTTAAAAGATATTACAAGGAAAAAAAACATAGTACATTCAGAAAAAAAATCACCTTTTTTTTATAAATGAATGTTTTGGAAAATATTCAAAACGAAAGATGACAATTGAAAATCGCGGAATAGGTTGTTATCCACAATGGAAGACGAACAATTTTATCTCCTATTAAATTGAAATGTCCATAGATAAACTAATGTACGTGCTTTATTTTCTGCGCAAAATGTTTAATATTTTCTTCTCGATACACAACGAGGCTTCTACTCCTTAAGAAAATGATGAATAATTTCTAAAAAAGAATATTACTGTATTCAACAAGTAAAGAGGTCAGAATTTGTGTTCGTATTAGCCGAGACTTTCAATTTAATGTACTTATTATGCATGAAATTTCTAATGTAATTAGATAGCAAATCAAACTTAACGAACAAAATGATCGTTTTATCCGTGATTTCGTTTTAAACGTGATTGTATTAAATGAGTTCAACTGTATTTATCTCTTCAGATAACGATTTCTATATATTTTTGTAAAGATAGCAGTTTTTCTTCTCGTGAAATTGTAATTTTTTTCCATCCATGTCCTTAAATAGTAATTTGACCCCATCTCCCCATCCATGCTCATGCACTGCATATTGTTATTTGTACCTCTACTCTTTTATACTGCTGTTTGCGCGTCACTATTTCCCTATAGACAACTGTCTGTAGTTATTTTTACGTCCCCTAGCCTCTAAGTAAATATTGAAAAAACTCTATATCACTATCAATTCTTTTATTTCTAACTGTACACAATTATTTGTGTCTGTACATTTATCGAGCTGTTAATACACGTTTGTTCTCTAATTTAAAAAATGTTTTGTTCATCTCTGTGCATAGCATGTAATCAGAAAGCAAAAAAATTTTTTTAATGTGCGTGCACGAGTTATATTTAGCACGAAATATTTAGAAGCAACTAGATAATGAAGGTTCAATCTCTACAAATGTTATTTTTATTCATTTAAAAAGGCAAACACAATTCAGGAAACATTATGTAATGATTTATTTCAAGCTCTGGAACTCTATACTGACCTCAGGCACAGTTGATTTCCTCTTGCTATTAAACATACTGCAAGAAACCGTCAACGCCTGTCTTTTTGTCACGTCAGGACCTTCCGTTCACACCACATTCATCTTCATTTTTCATTTTTTTTTTCTTGTGCGATGTACTCTTTTCTTCTATTTTCCTTTTCAATAAATACTGTTAAGTTTTTAACTTACTTTTGTATCATTCAATGGATTATAGTGTTGAAAAAAAAAAAGTTGTAATATTTACTCTAACATGAGTTTTAAGGGGGTCCGGGACACAAAAATCGTCAAATTTTGCAATTTTTTTAAAATTATTTAAAAAATTACTCCGTTTTTTCTACTTAAAAGAACGTTTGAATCGTGTTTCTATCTTTATTAGAACAAAAGATATAATTCTTTTTGTTGCCCGCACCTAACTAATGTGTATTGAACTTTAAAACTTTAAACGCGTTTTTCTCCGTGATGCAATTTTTCCCGATTTCTTGCATTCAAACTCTTATAAGTCAAGAACCAATGAAGATAAAGTAATGAAATTTGGAGCATGTCTTTTTCAAACAGTTTACTTAATTTTTTATTCGGCGATTTTGAAAAAAACGTTTACTGCAAAAAATATGTTTTTTTTTAAAAAAAGTATCTTCGAATTTTTCGAAATTTTTCTTCAAATATTTTTAATTTTTTATTGAATCAATATTTTTAAAATCGCCGAATAAAAATTAAAGCTTAGATATTTGTGAATACTTTTTTGAAAAAAAAAATGAAAATTGACCAACAATATTTTGAGTTATAGCAATTTAAAGCAACCCCTTTTTTTTAAAAACAAATTAAATTTAAATAAATAAATTTTTTTTTTCATATTTATGTTGTGATTTTGCTTATTAATTAAATGGTGAATCAGTGTAAATAAATTCAAAACTCTAAAGTATATAATAAAAAAAATTTCAAAATGTGTCCTGGACCCCCTTAAAGGAAAGAACACTCATTTGAATGGAAGCGGACTGCAGTAAATAACTTAATGGAGTAATTTTATAAGTACAGCACTAAACAGGTGAAAAATACAGGGTGTTTCAAAATGAATAGCAGGGTTTTAACATGTTATAATATTTATTACACCAAACTTACAGCCACAAGTGATATATCAAATGAAAGAGAAACTCAAACAGTTTTACATAATAGCCTACAAATGTTCAATGTGAGTACCATTCGTAGCTCGGCACACGTCAAGACGATATATGAGTTCTTCCCAAACTTTGATGAGTGTCTCATTAGTAACTGCTGCAACAGCTGTTTCAATCCTGTTCCTTAATTCGAGAAGGTCGGCTGGCAGTGAAGGCACATACACACGGTCCTTAATAAACTTCCAAAGATAGAAATCACACGGCGTTAGGTCGGGTGACCGTGGAGGCCATGGGAAACAAGCCTTGTCATTAGGCCCCTTACGGCCAATCCAGCGCTCGGGTACAGTTAGGTTAAGCCAATTGCGCACCTCATTATGCCAGTGAGGCGGCGCACCATCTTGCTGAAAGATGAAGTTTTCTGTAAAACACAAAACGCTTTCTGTTCTTTAGTCGCCATCTTTGCTACAAGCGCTTTCTAGCGGATTTCAGCAGAAACATTCCACGCGCATGCGCACTGATGCCAACAAACAAAACTGTTTGAGTTTCTCTTTCATTTGATACTAGTGGTACCCGCACGGCTTTGCCCGTAGTAGAAAATTAAAAGGTCATTGGTTCGCCTGTATATTAACAAATAATGGAGGATGAATTTCTCGCCAATTGGTTATGTTAAATGGCTCGCCTATGGCTCATAACGGTTCCACGTTATGAGGATTTCGTAATTTACTATTCCATGTTGTGATCATTTGCTCGGAAAAAGTTTCTTAAAATTAGAATATAAAAAGAACAAAATCGAATTTTCGAAAAATCGCTTCGAGGTGCACACCCCCATGCTACAAACTAACTTTGTGCCAAATTTCATGAAAATCGTCCGAATGGTTTAGGCGCTATGCGCGTCACAGACATCCAGACATCCTCCGGACAGAGAGACTTTCAGCTTTATTATTAGTAAAGATATCACTTGTGACTGTAAGTTTGGTGTAATAATTACTATAACATGTTAAAACCCCGCTATTCATTTTGAAACAACCTGTAGAATTGAGGTAGTGAGGAGCAAAGGGATGTAAGTGGACATTTTCAAGTTTTGAATAAAACGCATTTAAAGATAACGTCCTAGGTAGGCTTTCATTAAAACGTTTTTCTGAATCATGCTGTATAACAGCACCTACCAGGGCTACTAGTATTATCTCTTTCTCAAGGACAGATGAGAGGTTCTCCTACCATTTTTACAGGTTATTTCCAAAATTTTAATTCTGCCACTTACATCCCTTTGCTTCTCACTGCCTCAATTGATTCTAGCTGCAAATTAACTGCTTTCTATTTAATTCACAGATAAAACTAATTTGTAAAAAAATCGCTAGCGTATGTTTTCAAATTTTAACAACAATGTCGCATTTTTGAAACTTGAAAATGGAATTGTTTTAAAGAATTTAATTATTTTTCTGATTAAGTAAACGATTCACAGAAAGATTGCCATTTAATGATTCGAAAAGCGAACTGCATGTAAAAAATTAATTATTCTCTTTTCTGTTTGAATAAGAATTCTCCATATGTTATTTCAAAGTGTTGATAAGAAAGAAACAGAAACAAAACGCTAAATTTTTCAACATCAAAATAGCTGTTGAAGCTTTAAATTTTTTTTTTGTTGAGCTCTAATCAGCACTTTGAAACTTTGAAATAGAAAAAGTTAAATTTTACATTATTGAAACGCAAGAGGTGTTTTTCAATTTCATATCCTCATTTTATGGAACAATTCAAAGCTTCATTAGCTGTTGTACATTCTTGTTATAACAGTATATTTAATGCTACCTACCTTTGAGTACGTATCAGCGTGTCAAATTTTTTCACTCTGTCTTAGTGTCTACGTTGCTGTTAATAGGTTCTTCTACGACGAATCGTTTTCAGGCTGAGAGTTAAAAATTTCTGTCTCTAATCTATATATATATATAAATGAATGTTTGTCTGTATGTGAACCATGAACTCAAAAACTACCCGGCAGATTTGGCTGAATTTTTCACCGTTTGTTATTTTTGGTACTGGGAATGTTTATAGACCAGTTCGAAAAAAATCCGATCGATAGTTCTTTTTTTATTCCAATTTAAGTCACAATCCGTTGGATAAATATGAATAAAATTATCGGCTGCAGAAATTAATTCGCGTGAAAGATCTCATTGATAAGAAGTTAGCTGTTGCCATTTTTCTTGAGTTTGAACAAATAAATTCTTTCTTTATTGTTTTATGGCTTTTCATGCAACGGGGGGATTTAAAACTTTTTCTATTTGATATTTTTAGCGATGGATTGATCTTGCAAACTGCGTGAGTACAAAATTTGAGTAGAGTCACGGCTTCACTGGATACCTGGACCGATTATTACGAAAATTGCTATATATATGTATTTTTCCACGGAGAAGGTGCATAATATGCTCATTGAAGCCACTCGCCACCAGGTGGCACTGCAGAGTAGCAACTTCTGCCCCGTTCAACCGATTGTCATGAAAATCAGTATAATGATGTATTTTTTTGTTGGCGTAGCAACGCACGTCGGGTACAGCTAGTATAGTATAAAATTAGCTATGTTTCTTACAGGCATCACTTTTCTATCTTTATATTGGTGCTAACAAATCTAATACTGGGTTACTTTCTTAAAACAAAAGTAAACATTACTTTGTTTTAAAAAAAGAAAAAGAAAACCAGATAATTTAGGTTTTTATAGTACAGAGTGATTTAAAAGTAACACAAACCTGCTAAAAAAGAAATAAAGCTGCTAAAAAATTCTATTAATTTTTAATAGAATTTATTTGACTGGTTGACAACCGTGTTTGGTATAACACTTCATTTCATGTTCTATGCTAGCTGACACTCTCAGTAGCTTTTAGTTTGTAGTGCGGTAAAGATTTTTTTGTGTCAGAATCAAGGAATTTTCATTATTGAGAAATATGTTTCCTTTCATTCTTTTAAAGCCATCCGCTGGAACATTTAATGATAAACTTCTTAATATTCCTAAACCCAATTCAAACAGTATTCTTTCGATTGATGTCTCGCTTTCGGGAAAATAGAAATACTGGAGAGAGAAAATTATATTTTCGGCTATTTTGGGATCACCAGCTCAGTATGGTCAACGTGAAGAAAAAAATGTTGAATTTCCCATGAAAAAACCAGAAATCTGGCATAACAGATAGATTTATCGCATGGGCTGTGAAAGTCCATTGGGTATGGCTCTCTTATCATAAATTAAGGGCTCTCTTATCATATGAGCTGTCACATCAGATCTCTGAAGGCCAGTTGGAATTTCACACTTGGCTTGGTCGTGTTATTCAAGAATTAAAATTTCCGGATTAAATAATTTTCGATGGTCTAAGTCAAAAATTCCTTGACCACTCTAGAAACCCAAAGTTACTGAAAGTGTTAGTGCGCGTGGAAAATGAAAATAAAAATGGCGTAGCATTTTGAAGAATACAATGTGGCCAACCAGAGAATTAGTGTTTAAAGTAAGTAGTTTTTTATGAATACAATATTTTATAACGGGTTGCGTAAATTTTATATCTCACTGCAAAAACTGAAGAACTGTTTAGTTGCAATAATTCCAATTCGCGCGTTAAAATACATAGAAAGAAAATCTTTCTTATGATATTTAAATACGATTTACGTTATATTGTATCCATATATTAAATAGTTTTGGAAGTTTATTGCGTCTCACAAAATTCGCTTGTTTACACCTTCTCCCCCCCCCTCTCGTGATAGGGATTGGATTTTCCGCAGGTAAAAACTTTTTAATGTTTGCTCAAAAATACTTGACACAATAAAAGAAAATTTGAAGAAATACATCAAAGTCTTTTCCTACAACAACGCAATTTTATATTCGTGCCTAGTCTGCCTGTACTTTTACAATTTGACAGTTTAGCATTATAGTTAAAATTTTAAGTGATTTTTGGTCGACATTCGAGTTTTTAAGCAAGATTTTATTTCGTCGAGAGAGGATAAAAATGGAATTTTTTAAAATTTCATCTAATTACTTGTAGATTTAACGCACATGTAAAGGATTTATTTCAGTCAATATCAGTTACGAGAAAAGAAACTTTTTTTTGACAACTGCAGCTTAACTCTAACTGTAGAATTAAATTGAAACGAGCTGATGTGTGCATCATAGACTACTAATAAGAGTAGACCGAGCTATGGCAACCCTTTTGCTGCTCATAAACCAAACCATGTGACTGGTGGATATCCTAGCAACAGCGGGCGTTAATCGTAGCAGACGATCAACGCCAGCGCGAAATAAAATAAATAGAATTGATGGAACACGGAAGAATGATCTTTTATGGAGTCCGATTTGTAAATTTGTTATTCTAAGTTGTAAATATTTTGTTAATCTAGTGAGTTTTTCGTTTAGATAGTATTGTGCATTTTCTTTAGTCAATTTCAATAACTCTCTAAGCAATAAAAGATGCAAGCGACCAAGAGGAATCAGCAAACGGTAAGATTTTTCCCTACAGTTTCAATTTAAGATACCGATTAGTACATTTTTGCGTTAACGCAAAACGTTTACGCCATTTCGTTCACGCCAACGCTGACAGCTCCAAATGAAATAAAAGTTACCGAAAACTGATCAAAAACTATTACTAATGTCAAAATAATGCATAACTAAAAGAAAAACAGTTCAATCTCTGCACCTGGAAGTTTTTTTTAATGAAAACACATTGCCGTAAAATACATGTCGAGTGCCAAACTGTAGATAATGCTGCCATCTAGCAACCATGCTGCCAAAGTCTTCGCCAAGCCCTTCCACTAGTCACATGATACATCTATGAACCAATTTTCTTTATCAGCAAGAATGAGAAAGCTCGGTCTACTCTTATTATTAGTCTATGGTGTGCATCACATGACTTCCTTTTACTCCAATTCAATGTCATTTCCCTATTATTGGGAACTTTAATGTGATTCAATTGTTTACTCTCGAAATATCACCAACAGTGGCCAAATTGAAACCAAATTAAAAAAAAATAAATAAAAAATCACCAAATTTGTAGCCAAGTTGTCGACAAAACTTGGCGACCTAAAGACTGGCGATATATCGCCAAGCGTACGACCAATTATAATACCACTTGAGTTTACATCGAAATTAACAATGATTTCTCCCCAAAAAGGGACAAAAGACCGCCTTAGGAACATCCGAATGCAACCAAAAAGGAAGGTGCACAACTAGATCCCACTAGGAGTCTACGTACCAAATTTCAACATTCTAGAACATACCGTTTTTGAGTTATGCGAGATACATACACACAGACGCACATACATACGTACATACGGACGTCACGAGAAAATTCGTTGTAATTAACTCGGGGGTCGTCAAAATGGATATTTCAGGTGTCTGTACGTTCCTAGGCATATATCCACGTGTGGTCGGGTCGAAAAAAAACTGAACATTCATTCAGGGGTGAGAAAAATAGCAAATTAGGCCGATTTTTGAGTGATTTTTTTTTTTTTTTTTGCGAATACAATACTTCGTTTTTCGTAAAAGGAAGTAAAAAATAACATTTCACATTCCAATTAGGAAATAAAAATGTTTTTTTTTCTCGCAATCATACAATGGCAATTCACCACTCAAGTATACTTTTTAAGCCATTTTTTCTCAATCTTTATTGTCATTTTCAATTAAAAGAACAAAAGCAAAGACATTTCTAAACTAAAAGAACAAAAGATTAAGCGACTGCGTTTCCAATTTTGATTTCCTTCTTTTTCATCGATGTCTGGCACACACAAATATTAACAAGTGAACTAAGAACAAAATTGATTCATTGTTTTTCTTTTTTAGAATCTCGGATATTTCGGCAAGCTGAATTCTATTATTGACTTTTCAGGAGGGGTTGAGTTTCTGTTGTTGATTTTTTTCGAAGACTTTTGTATCAATCTGCAAACAATAATTTAATCTGGGGAAAGTATAACATAAATAAATAAATAAAACATGTTCGTTGAATTGTTTTCAAGTTGTTATGCTTTAAGACATGTTTCTCTTATTTTCTAAAAAATAAATAAAAATGAACGAAAAATTCACAAGACAAAAACACCTGTAGATGACACACCACAACAAGCTGAGACTTATAGAGAAAAAATAACTTAACAAGAAAAATTATAATCTTAATATATAAAAATCAATGTCCTGAGATAACATATATATATATATATAT